>NC_134357.1:451082152-451382152 GCF_048569485.1 Anomaloglossus baeobatrachus | reverse complement strand
CTGTCCCCGTCCCCCCCAGTAATCTCCTGTCCCCGCTCCCCCCCAGTAATCTCCCCCCCCCGGTAATCTCCCGTCCCCCCCGGTAATCTCCCGTCCCCGTCCCCCCCCCGGTAATCTCCCGTCCCCCCCCCCCGGTAATCTCCCGTCCCCCCCGCCCGGTAATCTCCCGTCCCCCCCGCCCGGTAATCTCCTGTCCCCGTTCCTCCCCCCCCGGTAATCTCCTGTCCCCGTTCTAACCCCCCCCCGGTAATCTCCTGTCCCCGTTCTAACCCCCCCCGGTAATCTCCTGTCCCCATCCCCCCCATGCTCAGAAAACCCCTGCCCCCCATGAATATCTCCTGCCCCCTCACCCCCCCCTTCTGTAATCCCCTGACCCCATGCTAATCTCCTGCCCCCCATCTCCCCCCCCCCCCTTGATAATCCCCTGCCCCCCATCTCCCCCCCCCCTTGATAATCCCCTGCCCCCCATCCTCCACTCGGACACGTTCACAGTTAGGACTTGCTCCTGAGCCCCCACAATAACCGCGCCGGCCCCTCCTCTGCATATTCCCTGATTATAACCTCCTGGCCTCCCCCCCGCCTCCTCCCGATCACGGTTCCCGCCCCCGCCCCTCTCGGTACCATCTTGGCGGCCTCGGCCCACGTGCGTTCCCTGCGGCGCTTCTGTTTATCTCTCATGTTGTCCGGTCACCGGGCGGGTCTGCAGGGGTCTCTGGGGTGGGCTCAGTATCCGCAGAGGTCGCTCGGTTCAGGGATGTCGGGAGTTGTAGTCCGCTCCGGCCCGGGCTGCTTCTACACACCGGAACCACACTCCCCACAATGCACTGCGACACGTACTTCCGCCCCGCCTCAGATAAAACCACGTGGGCAGAACCAGAGTAGGTCATTGGCTGACGCTCAGAGTACACTTCTCACGAGAATGAAAACACCCACGTTGACGTCAATATCTGCGCATTGGAAGGTGGTGTTAAAAGTCACGTGTGACAGGAGGTGGAGCTCTCCGCGCCGCGCCCACTGTAATGCAACATATGTATTGTTCTGTGTGCACGGCGCGATTCTGTCGCGTTCTGACCTATGATGCGGTTTTTATGGTCGCTGATACATTGTATAATTAGTCATTATAGCTGTATTGTGTTTTTTTTTATTATTGGGATTATGAACAAATCCTTGAAACAACTGGCACTGGAAAGCCGACCGTTACTATGGTTATGACCAAAGGATACGTTTTAGGGCTGATTCATTATTGCATTTTTGGTAGTTTATTTTTTTTCCCCCCCTTTTTTTGATTTGCGCCTTTTTGTAATTTGAGCAATTTTTTCCCCGTTCCTGACCAGCACATTATAGTATAGGCGCTTATAGCAGCTCGAAAACTCTTCACGGGGCTTAATATTTGTCTTTTATTATTTTTGATAATATTATTGGGGGGGGGGGGAATATATATCTAATATATAAAGCTGTGTGTGTGCGTGTGCGTGTCCGGGATTGGCATCTGCACCTTCGCAGCTACAGCCACAAAATTTTGCACACTCACACTTCTGGACCCCGAGAGCGTCATAGGCTATGTTTTGAGGAGAAATTATAACCCCGTGCTTTACAGTTATTCACCAAAAAACCTGCCTCCATTAAAGCGAATGGAGCTGGGAGCCACAGTGCAGCCAGAACTTCAGAAGAATGCGCAGCCACACCCTTAAATGGAATGTTGGCGTGTCACAATGCAGCCAGGGAAAGAGACAGATACAGACAGGGTAAGAAACAAACATAGACAGGGTAAGAGACAGACAGACACAGGGAAACAGACAGGGAAAGAGACAGACAGGGAAAGAGAGGGAAAGAGACAGAGATAGATAGGGAAAGAGATTGAGACAGACGGAGAAAGAGACAGACAGGGAAAGAGACAGAGGGAAAGAGAGATAGGGAAAGAGATAGACAGGGAAAGAGATTGAGACAGACGGAGAAAGAGACAGTCAGAGACAGACAGGGAAAGACAGAGGGAAAGAGAGATAGACAGGGAAAGAGATAGACAGGGAAAGAGATTGAGACAGATAGATATATACAGAGGGGGAGACAGACATTATAATTACATTTATATCTATTTGTTTTGTGGTTTTTGTGTGCAGAATACATTTTTGTTAATACATTCTATTTTGTTAATAGCAGTTATTAACCCGGGCGAAGCCGGGTAGTACAGCTAGTAATATATAAAGCTCAATGTGTGTGCGTGTGCGTGTCCGGGATTGGCATCTGCACCGTCGCAGCTACAGCCACAAAATTTTGCACACTCACACTTCTGGACCCCGAGAGCGTCATAGGCTATGTTTTGAGGGGAAATTTTAACCCCGCTCTTTACAGTTATTCACCAAATAACCTGTCTCCATTAAAGCGAATGGAGCTGGGAGCCACAGTGCAGCCAGAACTTCAGAAGAATGCGCAGCCACGCCCTTATATGGAATGTTGGCGTGTCACAATGCAGCCAGGGAAAGAGGCAGACACAAAGAGACAGACACAGACAAAGAGACAGACTGACAGGGAAAGAGAGACAGGTTAAGAGACAGACAAAGAGACAGACACAGGGAAACAGACTGACAGACAGGGAAAGAGAGGTACAAAGACAGACAGGGTAAGAGACAGACAAAGACAGGTAAAGAGACAGACAGAGAAAGAGGGAAAGAGACAGACAGGGAAGGAGAGGGAAAGAGACAGACAGGGAAAGAGAGAGAGGGAAAGAGATTGAGACAGACGGAGAAAGAGACAGAGACAGTCAAAGACAGACAGGGAAAGAGACAGACAGACAAAGAGATAGAGTTAGTAGTACAGTATGGGTAGTAAGTAAGAGAGAAAAAGGTATACCAAAAAAGGGATCACTGCACTAAGAATAAATAGAAAAAGACTTTATTACAACATGAGTACATTAATCACATATTACCACACTTGGGAGTGAGGCACACAGGAGAACAAAATTAAAAACACTTAAAAAGCCGATGGCATAATAAACCAACCCGCCAGGAACAATATCATGAAGTTACAATATGAAATGAAATTGTAATAAAAAACTCTCTTATGGACAAAATTAATGTCCAGTCATACACCCAAAATGCCAATAAACAGTGTTAAATAAGGAAGGCAGTAAGCCACGTGGTTTAGAGACCAGTAACCGGATTCAAGCTGGTACTTAATGTTAGAGGGAACAGAACTATATTCCAGTTTGTCTATGATTACATGTATAACACAAATTGTACTAGTCCAATACTAGATATAATTGCACAATGTGTGAGCCAGTAGCAAAAGGTTGGAATTTGCACTTGACGATAGACAGGCAGAAGGTATATATATCCACGATCACAAATAAACCACAATTGGATAGATCAAAAGAGTCACGTTCAGTCATGCCCCCAAGACTGTGCACTATAAGCCAGTGATAGATGGTAACGGTGAACAACCCAGGGAAATATCACATAAGCAAGATCCTGGACACTTAGATGAATACGACAGCCCTGACCCTGAATGGTAAGGGTATTATAAATCTAATAAAGCAGGCTGGTAATGGAAAGCTGCCTACAGCATGACAATCACAGTCCATATATGTCCACAGTACATATGAAGGCGGCGTTCTGAAATAGTATACTGGTAGCTACTTGAATCATCTAGGTGTGAGCTAGCTGGAATTTGCAACTTTTTCTCTCATCGGCGATTTTGCCTAACATATTAGGGCCTCCCCTATGGGATACGTTTACTCTATACCTACTGGGTTAAGACTGTGGTTACGGGTTGATCTTTGGGGTCACCACGCCAGGAACCCTCTCACTCTCTTCATCACCCTTGCCCACATGGGTGTCAGACACCCTTGGTAGTAAGTACGGGACTGTGATTGTCATGCTGTAGGCAGCTTTCCATTACCAGCCTGCTTTATTAGATTTATAATACCCTTACCATTCAGGGTCAGGGCTGTCGTATTCATCTAAGTGTCCAGGATCTTGCTTATGTGATATTTCCCTGGGTTGTTCACCGTTACCATCTATCACTGGCTTATAGTGCACAGTCTTGGGGGCATGACTGAACGTGACTCTTTTGATCTATCCAATTGTGGTTTATTTGTGATCGTGGATATATATACCTTCTGCCTGTCTATCGTCAAGTGCAAATTCCAACCTTTTGCTACTGGCTCACACATTGTGCAATTATATCTAGTATTGGACTAGTACAATTTGTGTTATACATGTAATCATAGACAAACTGGAATATAGTTCTGTTCCCTCTAACATTAAGTACCAGCTTGAATCCGGTTACTGGTCTCTAAACCACGTGGCTTACTGCCTTCCTTATTTAACACTGTTTATTGGCATTTTGGGTGTATGACTGGACATTAATTTTGTCCATAAGAGAGTTTTTTATTACAATTTCATTTCATATTGTAACTTCATGATATTGTTCCTGGCGGGTTGGTTTATTATGCCATCGGCTTTTTAAGTGTTTTTAATTTTGTTCTCCTGTGTGCCTCACTCCCAAGTGTGGTAATATGTGATTAATGTACTCATGTTGTAATAAAGTCTTTTTCTATTTATTCTTAGTGCAGTGATCCCTTTTTTGGTATACCTTTTTCTCTCTTACTTACTGCTGTTTTGTATACCAGGTGATCCCACCGGGTAGTGCCCTTCCCTCCCTTTTTCAGTATGGGTAGTACAGCTAATGTGTGTGTGTATATATATATATATATATATATATATATACACACACACACACACACACATATACATGTGTATATATATTAATATAAAAAAACAGAAATCATGTATTTATTTTTATCCTCATTTTTTATGACTACAAATTACATTTCTTTTACATTTTCTGCACAATTTAATTTTATATATTGGATATTTTTTTCCCATGACGACTTGAATAAAAAGAACAATTTAGAACAGGGGTCTCAAACACGGCAAAGTATATTGGGCTGCGCATAGAATTTTTTTTATTGGGGGAGGGGCGCTTTTTTTTTGCAGGACAAAATTCCATTTTTATTAATATAATATTTTTTCTATACAGCTTTTGATCACTTGTTTATTTTATCTTTTTAAATGGCATTCATTGTATGGGTTATGGGACGGTTTTATAGCTGGGGTCGTGCACTATATATTATATATACAGCATTTTTAGTGGTAAAAACATTTCCATGCCCCTTTAGAATTGTTTTATCATTTTTTAACATTTTATCCCCTTCTTGTAAGTAATATTGTCTTATCACCAGACAGTAATTTTGGCCAACATCTTTTAGTAATGTGCCCATCCTTATGTTGTACTCATGTCCACTATCATGGTCTCCATCTTTTAGTAATGTGCCCATCCTTATGTTGTACCCATGTCCACCTCATGGTCTCCATCTTTTAGTAATGTGCCCATCCTAGTCCTCATCTTGCAGTAAACTTCCCCATCTTGGTCCCCTTCTTGTAGTAATGTCAACTATCCTAATCCCCTTTTTGTTATAATGAGTCCATTTTAGTCGTCCTCTTGTAGTAATCCCCAATCCTTGTCCCCTTCTTGTAATAGTGCCCCATTCTGGTCTCCTTGTAGTAATGTCCCCATCAGGGGCGTACATATGCAGCCTTCTATGCAGTATAATGGGTCTTACTATACTCCAAATAGTATAATGGCCCCCATACAGCCCTCCGCACAGTATGATGGACCCCGCACAATCCTTCACACTGTATAATTGCTTGCACACAGTATAACGACCCTCATATACCTCTAGATATATAAAGGCTATCATAGCTCTGTAAATATAATGGCCCCACAAAGCCTTCCATATAGTATAGATGCATACAAGATTATCCTGGAAAAACAGTTGCTTCCTTCTGCTCAGGCAATGCTCCCCAACTCTGAGGACTGTTTTTTCCAGCAGGACAATGTGACATGCCACACAGCTAGGTCAACCGATGTGTTGAAGGACCACCACATCAAAACCCCATCATGGCCAGCCCAATCTCCAGACCTGAACCCCATTGAAAAGCTCTGGCATGTAATCAAGAGGAAGATGAATAGTCACAAGCCATCAAACAAAGAAGAACTGCTTACATTTTTGCACCAGAAGTGGCATAATGTCACCGAAAAGCAGTGTGAAAGACTGATGGAAAGCATGCCAAGACACATGAAAGCTGTGATTAAAAATCATGGTTTTTCCACAAAATAAGGATTTCTGAAATCTTCCTGAGGTAAAACATTAGTATTGTTGTTTCTAAACGATTATGAGCTTGTTTTCTTTACATTATTTGAGTTCTGAAAGCAATGCATTGTTTGGTTATTTTGACCATTTCTCATTTTCAGAAAATAAATACAAATTGTATTGCTTGGAAATTTGGAGACGTTGTCAGTAGTTTATAGAATAAAAGAACAATTTACGTTTTACTCAAAAATATACCTATAAAAGAAAAATCAGAAAAAATGAAAATTTGGAAGAGGTCTCTTAATTTTTGCCAGAGCTGCTCTTAATTTTTGCCAGAGCTGTATATACACTGTGTGCAGAATTATTAGGCAAATGAGTATTTTGATCACATGATACTTTTTATACATGTTGTCCTACGCCAGGCTGTATAGGTTTGAGAGCCAACTACCAATTAAGTAAATCAGGTGATGTGCATCTCTGTAATGAGGAGGGGTGTGGTGTAATGACATCAACACCCTATATAAGGTGTGCTTAATTATTAGGCAACTTCCTTTCCTTTGGCAAAATGGGTCAGAAGAGAGATTTGATGGGCTCTGAAAAGTCCAAAATTATGAGATGTCTTGCAGAGGGATGCAGCAGTCTTGAAATTGTCAAACGTTTGAAGCAAGATCACCGAACAATCAAGCGTTTCATGGCAAATAGCCAATAGGGTCGCAAGAAGCGTGTTGGGCAAAAAAGGCGCAAAATAACTGCCCATGAATTGAGGAAAATCAAGCGTGAAGCTGCCATTTGCCACCAGTTGGGCCATATTTCAACGTTACTGGAGTATCAAAATGCACAAGGTGTGCCATACTCAGGGAAATGGCCAAGGTAAGGAAGGACGAAAAACGACCACCATTAAACAAGAAACAGGATAAAACGTCAAGACTGGGCCAAGAAATATCTTAAGACTGATTTTTCAAAGGTTTTATAGACTGATGAAATGAGAGCGACTCTTGATGGGCCAGAGGGTGGATCAGTAAAGCGCAGAGAGCTCCACTCCGACTCGGATGCCAGCAAGGTGGAGGTGGGGTACTAGTATGGGCTGGTATCATCAAAGATGAACTTGTGGGACCTTTTTGGGTTGACGATGAAGTGAAGCTCAACTCCCAGACCTACTGCCAGTTTCTGGAAGACAACGTCTTCAAGCAGCGGTACAGGAAGAAGTCGGTATCGTTTAAGAAAAATATGATTTTCATGCAGGACAATGCACCATCACATGCATCCAACTACTCCACTGCGTGGCTGGCCAATAAAGGTCCAAAAGATGAAAAAATAAATTACATGGCCCCCTTGTTCACTTGATCTGAACCCCATAGAGAACCTGTGGTCCCTCATAAAATGTAAGATCTACAGGGAGGGAAAACAGTACACCTCTCGGAACAGTGTCTGGAGGCTGTGGTGGCTGCTGCACGCAATGTTGATTGTAAACAGATCAAGCAACTGACAGAATCTATGGATGGTAGGCTGCTGATTGTCATCATAAAGAAAGGTGGCTATAATGGTAATTTTTTTGGGTTTTGTTTTTGCATGTCAGAAATGTTTATTTCTAAATTTTGTGCAGTTATATTGGTTTACCTGGTGAAAATAAACAAGTGATATGGGAATATATTTGGTCTTTATTAAGTTGCCTAATAATTCTGCACAGTAATAGTTACCTGCACAAACAGATATCCTCCTAAGATAGCCAAATCTAAAAAACACCCACTCCAACTTCCAAAAATATTAAGCTTTAATATTGATGAGTCTTTTGGGTTGATTGAGAACATACAGTTAGGTCCAGAAATATTTGGACAGTGACACAATTTTCGCGAGTTGGGCTCTGCATGCCACCACATTGGATTTGAAATGAAACCTCTACAACAGAATTCAAGTGCAGATTGTAACGTTTAATTTGAAGGTTTGAACAAAAATATCTGATAGAAATTGTAGGAATTGTACACATTTCTTTACAAACACTCCACATTTTAGGAGGTCAAAAGTAATTGGACAAATAAACCAAACCCAAACAAAATATTTTTATTTTCAATATTTTGTTGCGAATCCTTTGGAGGCAATCACTGCCTTAAGTCTGGAACCCATGGACATCACCAAACGCTGGGTTTCCTTCTTCTTAATGCTTTGCCAGGCCTTTACAGCCGCAGCCTTCAGGTCTTGCTTGTTTGTGGGTCTTTCCGTCTTAAGTCTGGATTTGAGCAAGTGAAATGCATGCTCAATTGGGTTAAGATCTGGTGATTGACTTGGCCATTGCAGAATGTTCCACTTTGTTGTACTCATGAACTCCTGGGTAGCTTTGGCTGTATGCTTGGGGTCATTGTCCATCTGTACTATGAAGCGCCGTCCGATCAACTTTGCGGCATTTGGCTGAATCTGGGCTGAAAGTATATCCCTGTACACTTCAGAATTCATCCGGCTACTCTTGTCTGCTGTTATGTCATCAATAAACACAAGTGACCCAGTGCCATTGAAAGCCATGCATGCCCATGCCATCACGTTGCCTCCACCATGTTTTACAGAGGATGTGGTGTGCCTTGGATCATGTGCCGTTCCCTTTCTTCTCCAAACTTTTTTCTTCCCATCATTCTGGTACAGGTTGATCTTTGTCTCATCTGTCCATAGAATACTTTTCCAGAACTGAGCTGGCTTCATGGTGTTTTTCAGCAAATTTAACTCTGGCCTGTCTATTTTTGGAGTTGATGAATGGTTTGCATCTAGATGTGAACCCTTTGTATTTACTTTCATGGAGTCTTCTCTTTACTGTTGACTTAGAGACAGATACACCTACTTCACTGAGAGTGTTCTGGACTTCAGTTGATGTTGTGAACGGGTTCTTCTTCACCAAAGAAAGTATGCGGCGATCATCCACCACTGTTGTCATCCGTGGACGCCCAGGCCTTTTTGAGTTCCCAAGCTCACCAGTCAATTCCTTTTTTCTCAGAATGTACCCGACTGTTGATTTTGCTACTCCAAGCATGTCTGCTATCTCTCTGATGGATTTTTTCTTTTTTTTTCAGCCTCAGGATGTTCTGCTTCACCTCAATTGAGAGTTCCTTAGACCGCATGTTGTCTGGTCACAGCAACAGCTTCCAAATGCAAAACCACACACCTGTAATCAACCCCAGACCTTTTAACTACTTCATTGATTACAGGTTAACGAGGGAGACGCCTTCAGTGTTAATTGCAGCCCTTAGAGTCCCTTGTCCAATTACTTTTGGTCCCTTGAAAAAGAGGAGGCTATGCATTACAGAGCTATGATTCCTAAACCCTTTCTCCGATTTGGATGTGAAAACTCTCATATTGCAGCTGGGAGTGTGCACTTTCAGCCCATATTATATATATAATTGTATTTCTGAACATGTTTTTGTAAACAGCTAAAATAACAAAACTTGTGTCACTGTCCAAATATTTCTGGACCTAACTGTAGTTGTTGATTAATAATAAAAAGAAATCCTCTAACATACAACTTGCCTAATAATTTTGCACACGGTGTAGTGTATAGCTAATACAGTGATCACTGGTGACTTTATAGACAGGAGATCTGTATATAGGTAATATAGTGAGCACCAGCGACCTTATACACGGGAGTTCTGTATATAGAGTATAGTGTGTGTACACACGTAATACACTGACTTACCAGTGACATTTCTAGTTTAAATTATTCACCTTCGCTTTTCCCCTTAATCTGACCACCATCATATACAGTCACCTATAGCTGGTCACTCCCAGGGCACACTCCACACCTTTTCCCCAATTTCTACACTACATCAGACTTTTGTTCCCCCCATGGAAGATAGTATCCTAAAATTAAACTATATTTCATCAGTAATAATGTCCCCTAATTTGCCCTTACAGTAATTATCTCCACTATTTGCCATCATAAACCAATAATGCATGTTCCTCACTCTGGCCCCATATAGTAATTATGTCTCCCATCCTGGCCCCCTGTATTTAATAGTGTCTCCAATCCTAGCCCCCTTTATTTAATAATGTCTACCTTCTTGGCCCCCTGTATTTAATAATGTCTCCCATCCTAGGCCCCTATATTCCCCCATCCTGGGCCCCCATGTTCCTCCATCCCAGTCTTCTAAGCTGCCCCATCCTGGGCCGCAATGTTCCTCCATCCCAGGCCCCTAAACTGCCCAATCCTGGGCTCCTACATCCACTACTCTGTCCATTCACAGAGGGAGGAACAAAAAGATTCTGCTCACCTCCCTGCGCTCCCCCGGTATCCTCTTGCGGCTTCATATCCCATGTGGTCAAATGGCCACCCCACCCACCCGAGGCCATGCGATGACATCAGAGCGCGGCACTTAGCAGCGATGTTGAAAGATGTAATGTAGGCCCACATACATGCATACACATGTAGGCAGGCACACACTGACACATGCATGCAGACGGACACAGATGCACTGACATGCAAACGTATGTAGAGACACATATATGCACACACATTCTTAAATATATAGACACACAGATCTATGAAGACAGACAAATGCCTGCAGACAGCAACACAGACATGCAGATAAGCACACAGACAGATGCATACAAATACACACAGACAAGCATACACATATATACGTAAACATAGGCATGAACACACAGACATGCACACATGTAGACACAGAAATGCGTACATACAGTACAGACCAAAGGTTTGGACACCTCATCTCTAGAACAACTATTAAGAGGAGACTTTATACAGCAGGTCTTCATGGTAAAATAGCTGCTAGGAAACCACTGCTAAGGACAGGCAACAAGCAGAAGAGACTTGTTTGGGATAACGAACACAAGGAATGGACATTAGACCAGTGGAAATCTGTGCTTTGGTCTGATGAGTCCAAATTTGAGCTCTTTGGATCCAATCACCGTGTCTTTGTAGAAAGGGTGAATGGATGGACTCTACATGCCTGATTCCCACCATGAAGCATGGAGGAGGATGTGTGATTGTGTGGGGGGGAGGCTTTGCTGGTGACACTGTTGGGGATTTATTCAACATTGAAGGCATACTGAACTAGCATGGCTATCACAGCATCTTGCAGCGGCGTGCTATTCCATCCGGTTTGCGTTTAGTTGGACCATTATTTATTTTTCAACAGGACAATGACCCCAAACACAGCTCCAGGCTGTGTAAGGGCTATTTGACTAAGAAAGAGAGTGATGGGGTGCTACGCCAGATGACCTGGCCCCCACAGTCACCAGACCTGAACCCAATCGAGAAGGTTTGGGGTGAGCTGGACCGCAGAGTGAAGGCAAAAGGGCCAACAAGTGCTAAGCATCTCTTGGAACTCCTTCAAGACTGTTGGAAGACCATTTCCGGTGACTACCTTTTGAAGCTCATCAAGAGAATGCCAAGAGTGTGCAAAGCAGTAATCAAAGCAAAAGGTGGCTACTTTGAAGAACCTAGAATATAAGACATATTTTCAGTTGTTTCACACTTTTTTGTTAAGTATTTAATTCCTCATGTGTTAATTCATAGTTCTGATGCCTTCAATGTGAATCTACAATTTTTAGAGTCATGAAAATAAAGAAAGCTCTTTGAATGAGATGTGTCCAAACTTTTGATCTGTACTGTACACACATATATGCTTACATACATAGACACACAGACAAATGTACAGACATGCTGACACACTCAAACAGGCACACGTACACCTAGGCCGACACATATGCACACATGCAGAAACATTTACATACGAGGGGCGATCCAAAAGTAATGATAATAATAAACACAATGAATATATTAAAAAAAAAAGATTATTTTTCTACATAGTCTCTTAACAAGTCTATACATTTAGTCCATCTCTTTTCTAAACTTAGAATTCCCTTCGAAAAAAATTCTAGATCTTGACCCTCAAAAAAATCCCCAACAGCAGTTATCACGTCGCTATTGTCGTCAAATTTCTTGCCCCGGAGGTGTTCCTTAAGGCGAGGAAAGAGAAAGAAGTCACTGGGGGCTAGATCTGGTGAATAGGGGGGGTGTTCCACCAGTTCAATCCCGCTTCTTGAATGGTTGCCATGGCAACTGCAGCTTTGTGAGCCGACGCGTTATCTTGGTGAAACAGCACTCCAGCCCGCAGTTTGCCGCACCTTTTCTCCTTGATAGCCTCCCGCAATCTTCTTATTTGTTTTGCGTAGTAGGAGCCCGTAATAGTGGCTCCCTTCTCCAAATAGTTCACCATAATAATTCCTTCAGCGTCCCAAAAACCGGATGCCATAACCTTCCCTGCTGAGCTTGACACTTTGAATTTCTTCGGCGTCGGTTCGTCGGCTCGTTTCCATGTCATCGATTGTTGTTTAGTTTCGGGATCAAAGTGGTGGATCCAGGTCTTGTCCATGGTCAAAAAACGTGCCAAAAAATTCTCCTTGTCTGCTTGGAACTTTTCGAGATTTGCTATTGAAATGTCAACTCGTTTCTTCTTTTGCTCGTCGGTTAACATTTTTGGCACCCAACGCGCGGAGACCTTTCTCATATGCAATTCTTTTGCAAGGATTCTTTGAATACTGCCATATGAGATGCCTGTGACCTCAGCTACATGCCTGATAGTCACTCTTCGATCTGCCAATACAACTTCTTCAACTTTTTTCACATTTTCTTCATTGAGGGACATGGATGGGCGTCCTTCACGATGTTCATTTTTCCGTCGATGTTCTTCTCAGCTTAAATTCCTTGGCCCAGCGTGCAACTGTGGAATATGGAGGAGAAGAGTCCCCCAATGTTTCCACCAAGTCGCTGTGTATGTCTTTGGTAGTCATTTTTTTCAAGCAGAGGTATTTGATGACAGCTCTGAGCTCGTTTTTTTCCATTTTGATGTTCACTCCTCGGCAGTTCATATTCAAATGAATGTAGTTCCCGGGAATCGTGGCCTATTTAAGTGATTTTTTTTTTCCTGGACTAGTGGGTACCTAAGAGAGAAGAAAACATTTTTTTTTAATTTCTGTGTGCAATAGAAATAACTGATTATCATTACTTTTGGATCGCCCCTCGTACATGCAGACAGATGCACAGACACACATGCACATATTCACATAGACATGCACATGAACGCAGACATACACACATACATATAACCACGCAGACAGATGCATACAGACACACGCACACATATATGTAGACACAGGCACAAGCCTGCACAGACTGTATTTGGTGTATGTGGTGTGTGTTCGTGGACATACTGTACATACGTAGGCACATACATGCGCACAGAGCGAAGACAGGCACAAATAAATAGACACACAGGCATATACATACACACACATACACACACACACACGTACACAGATATATTCTCATTCATACGAAAAAAAAATCATATAAAAACACACACACACACACACACGTACACAGATATATTCTCATTCATACGAAAAAAAAATCATATAAAAACACACACACACACACACACACACACACACACACACACACTAGGAGTTTTTAGCTTCCCACGGCTTGTCTCCAGCCCGGCCATCAGGCTACATTGATGATCCTCCCCAGCTTGAAGCAGGAGTCCAGGGTGCACAGCATGACATCACAGTTAGCGGACACGGCAGTGTCTGTTAACTGTGACACTGCCGGGGCAGCACACAAACATCTGAAGGCGCAGTGTAGCCCCGGCCAACATAGAAACAGGCGGTCCCGGCGCAGGCGCTGGTGGAGCTGCATGGGGCCCCCTGCCCTAGCCCAGCCAGCCGATAGCAGCCCGCAGTTAACCAGCCCTGTAGAAAGCACGGGGGTCCACTGAGGACCCGGGACCCTCCAGGGAATAACCCGCTGTCAACCCTGCATACTCACCTCGGTCCCCCGCAGCTCCTCCTTGTTCACACGCTGTCTGTACTCTGCACAGCTCAACACAATGACGGCTGGCGCTTACTAGTGACGTCACCGCTATGCTAAATTTTAAGAACACAGAGGGACAATGATAAGAGGGCGCGTTGCGCTCAGTCTCATTGTCACTAAGATACCGATATATCTGAAAGTGTGATCCTGTAGGGAAGGGGGGGCCCGGTGCTGGAGCTGACACAGCGGGCAACTGCCCCCAGGCCCCACAGCAGTGGCGTGGCCTGCGGTGCGACACTGGTCCTCATCCTTGCCTCCTTTTTGTAGTAATGTGTCCAGGGATGTACATAAAAATCATGGGGTCCAATAGCAGAAATACCCCCCCCCAAAAAAAAAAAAAAATAATATTCAGCTGGGTCACAGAAGAGCATATTTCACAATTTTACAGCCCTTATTACAAAGTAATTTTCTTCCTATTGACGCCCCTAGATTCTCCTTTCATTGTAGCCATAAGGTATGATGCAACAAAAAGGGCCCCACAAACACTGTATGATACCCCACAATAAATTCCTCCACAGTATCCTCCACATGCACAGTATGATGACCCTACTATACCCCCTACAACTACAATGACAATGAATTGTGACCACGACAAAGTAAGATACCCAACTGTCACCCCCACATAGCCCTCCATGCAGTATAATGGGCCTACATATAGTATAATGGCTCCTACCATCACTCCAAATAGTATAATGTCCCCCAGACAGCCCTCCGCACACTATGATGGACCCCAAACCTTCATACTGTATATATGCTTGCATACAGTATAATGGCCCTCTAATAACTGTAGATAAAGTATAAAGGCTCCCTGATAGCCCTCCAAATAATATAATTGGCCCTGTAAAGCCTTCCATATAGTATAATGGGCCACACATAGTCCTCCATATAATATACTGTGCTCCCACATAGTCTTCCGTAAAGTATAATGGGCCCCACATAGTCCTCAATATCGTCTAATGCACCCCATAGTCCATGTATTATAATGCACCTCATAGACCTCCATATACTATAATGCATTCCCCATGGTCCTCCATATAGTTTAATGCACCCCATAGTTCTTCATACTGTATATTATAATGCACTCCCCATAGTTATCCATATATTATAATGCACACCCCATAGTCCTTCATATAGTTTAATGCACTCCTCATAGTCCTCCATGTATTATAATGCACCCCATATTCCTCCATGTATTATAATGAACCCCATATTCCTCTCCATATGGTATTATGAAGGCCCCATATTCCTCCATATAGTATTATGAAGGCCCCATATTCCTCCATATAGTAGTATGCAGCCCCATATTTAACCATACAGTAGTATGCACCCCCCATATTCCTCCATATAGTATTATACAGCCCCCATATAGTATTATGCACCCCTTCTATTCCTCCATATAGTATTAGGTACTCCTTATATTCCTCCATATAGTATTATGCACTCCTTATATTCCTCCATATGGTATTAGGCAACCCTTATATTCCTCCATATAGTATTAGGCATCCCTTTTATTCCTTCATATAGTATTATGTACCCCTTATATTCCTCCATATAGTATTATGCACCCCTTATATTCCTCCATATAGTATTATGCAGTCCCCATATTCCTCCATATAGTATTATGCACTCCTTATATTCCTCCATATAGTATTATGCAGTCTCCATACAGTATTATGCAGCTCCAATATTCCTCCGTATAGTATTATGCACCCTTTATATTCCTCCATATAGTATTATGCAGTCTTCATATAGTATTAAGCAGCTCCAATATTCCTCCATATACTATTATGCACTCCTTATATTCTTCCATATAGTATTAGGTACCCCTTATATTCCTCCATATAATATTATGAAACTCCCATATTCCTTCATATAGTATTATGCAGTCTTCATACAGTATTATGCAGCTCCAATATGCCTCCATATAGTATTATCAGCCCACATATAGTATTGTGCTCCCCCAAATAGTATTATGCACCCTATATACTTTTATGCAACCCCCATAGTCGTCTGGCCACCGCAATTAAAGACATACTCACTTCCCGTTCCCCCGCTGTTCCAGTCTCCTCAACATGTCCACTGTTCTGCGCTTTACTGGGGATGGCATACACGTTACAGGGGGCAGCACACACGTTACTGGGGGGCGGCATACACGTTACTGGGGGACATACACGTTATTAGGGGCTAGTGGAAAAGCATACAAGTTACTGGGGGGGAGGCGAACAAGTTACTGGGGGCCAGTGGGGAGGGCCTACACGTTACTGGGGACCTGTGGGGAGGGCATACAAGTTACTGGGGGCCAGTGGGAAGGGCAGACAAGTTACTGAGCGACCAGTGGGGGGGCATACAAGTTACTGGGGTCCATAGGGGTGGGCACACAAGAGAATAGTCTACTATTACCGGGCCCGGCTCCATCTGCAGAGGACCAGTCTAGGCAGTGCAGTGCCATGCTGAGCTGCCCGCAAGCAGCACAATCACCAATGGCTGCCACCCGCCTGCCTCCAAAGCTCTCTCTGGCTGTAAAGTTACATCAGCAAAGGGGAGGTGCGTCACTCACCTGCAAGTTCAGCCAGAGAGGGGGAACAACAGAGCAGGAGGAGCTTTAGTACACTGTACATGGTGCTGAGTTGCAGACGCTAACAGTCTGACACGCAGCCTGGCTGGCGTGAATGGTAAAAGAGCACACACAGAAAGTCACATCCCCGTCACTCATAGCCAGGTGACACCTGGCTATGAGCTTCTGTGATCCACATGCTATACCCCACAGTGTATTGATACCGGGTATATATTTCTTGAACTGTTTGGAAAGGACGACGGGATGTGACTTTCTCCCCTGTTGTCAGCTTTGATCCCCTGATGAACCCCAGGCACAAATGGGGGGAAACGCGTTGGGAGAAGGGCAAGGTCAAAGACACAACTGAGCGTTGCTGACATATGAATTGTCATTCTTTGCTGACCTGCATGGCTCGACAGTAAGCCTGGAGGCGCTACCAACAAATTGTAAAGTATCCAAAGGGTGTACTTCTTTTTGCCACCCACCTACCTATAGTCATCTGATATGATTCATGCCTCTTTATAGGGATGTTTCTGGGGACATGTTATCCTTGGAATAATGGAGTATGGTGCTATATCTTGTATATGTTAACTGTAATCCCTGGATTGTAGACATTCAACAAGTGAGCTGTATGTTATTTTGCATCTTTCTTTGATAGTGAATATAATGAGCAACAATCTAGGGTGCCTCGATCTCATTCTGTTCTATTTCAATGGATCCAGTGATTTACTGATGATACCAGTCCTGGGTAACTCTAAGGGTACCGTCACACTTTAGTGACACAGCAGCGATCCCACCAGCGATCTGACCTGGTCAGGATCGCTGCTGTGTCGCTACATGGTCGCTGGTGAGCTGTCAAACAGGCAGATCTCACCAGTGACCAGCCCCCAGCCAGCAGCGACGTGCAAGCGACGCTGCGCTTGCACGGAGCCGGCGTCTGGAAGCTGCGGAGACTGGTAACTAAGGTAAACATCGGGTATGGTTACCCGATGTTTACCTTAGTTACCAGCGCACGCCGCTTAGCTTAGCGTGTGCAGGGAGCAGGAGCCGGCACTGGCAGCGTGAGAGCTGCAGAGGCTGGTAACGAAGGTAAATATCGGGTAACCACCTTGGTTACCCGATGTTTACCTTGGTTACAGCTTACTGCAAGCTGTCAGACGCCGGCTCCTGCTCCCTGCACATTCAGGATTGTTGCTCTCTCGCTGTCACACACAGCGATGTGTGCTTATCAGCGGGAGAGCAACAATAAAAAAACGAACCAGGGCTGTGTGTAACGAGCAGCGATCTCACAGCAGGGGCCAGATCGCTGCTCAGTGTCACACACAGCGAGATCGCTAATGAGGTCACAAAAACCGTGACTCAGCAGCGATCTCAGTAGCGATCTCGCTGTGTGTGAAGTACCCCTAAGGTGTAGTGTAAATATTTGTTGCAGTTGACTCCTTTGGGAAGCAACCACTCTATTAATCTGTGTCTGTTGTATGTGTATATGTGGTTTTGCACTTAGCACTTTATTCTGGAAATTTGGTGATGGTTATCGTCAAGGTAGTAAGGGATACAATAGGGGCAGCCGCCGTGGAATGGGCGCACCAAGAAAGTTAGGGTGCTTACAGCCCCATTGCTAGGCAGGGACCAATTAAGGGTGAGTCATATCCCCTAGGGTCCAGCATCTGAATCTATTAGGTTTATGTACCATTGATCTGCACAGCCCCTAGATACAATTAGGGGTACTTCTCTCACATAGGGAGATCGCTATCAAGATCGCTGCTGAATCACGGTTTTTGTGACGCAGCAGTGACCTCATTAGCGATCTCGCTGTGTGTGACACTGAGCAGCGATCTGGCCCCTGCAGTGAAATCGCTGCTCGTTACACACAGTGCTGGTTCATTTTTTGGACGTTGCTCTCCCGTTGTGAAGCACACATCGCTGTGTTTGACAGCGAGAGAGCAACGGTCTGAATGTGCAGGGAGCCGGCGTCTGGAAGCTGCGGACACTGGTAACTAAGGTAAATATCGGGTAACCAAGCAAAGGGCTTTGCTTGGTTAGACCGATATTTACCTTGGTTACTAGCGTCCGCCGCTCTCAGGCTGCCAGTGCTGGCTCCCTGCTCACGTAGCCAGAGTACACATCGGGTAAATAAGAAAAAGTGGTTTGGTTATTAACCCGATGTGTACTCTGGCTAAGAGTACAGGGAGCCAGCGCTAAGCGGTGTGTGCTGGTAACCAAGGTAAATATCGGGTAACCAAGCAAAGGACTTTGCTTGGTTACCCAATATTTACCTTAGTTACCAAGCGCAGCATCGCTTCCACGCGTCGCTGGTGGCTGGTCACTGGTGAGATCTGCCTGATTGACAGCTCACCAGCGACCATGTAGCGACGCACCAGCGATCCTGACCAGGTCAGATCGCTGGTGGAATCGCTGGAGCGTCGCTAAAGTGTGACGGTACCCTTACCCTTACACTTTCCATCTGGTGTATCTAACACTTTATGCACATTGTGTGTTTCTGGTTGTATGAATATTACCTTTTTTAATTGATATAGAAAAAAACGTATACAATTTTATTAGGAGGTTTTTGTTTAGTTTAATAGTTGATACCCCTGATACTATATCCTTTTGGTCTTTTGTCAATTGAAAACTCTAGCATGTATGGAAATTTGTCCAGGAAAAATGTTTGAGTCCCCCATTGAATTTGATTATTTTTGGGCGCTCAAGTCCCATCCATCTGAGGATCCAACTGCTCTTTACGAGTACCTACGGTAGCACCAGAGCATGGTAGAGCTCACTCATCACTATCAACTAAGGAGAATCACATTGATTTTTATTTGTGGTTCAACAGAAACATAAAAAAACACTAATGAAAATGGCAGGAAAAAAAAAAAAAAAATGATGGTACCCCTAGAAAAGCTTGAAAATATTTTGACCATAGAGACATGTCAACACCTTAACCACCGCATACAGTTAGGTCCAGAAATATTTGGACAGTGACAATTTTCGCGAGTTGGGCTCTGCATGCCACCACATTGGATTTGAAATAAAACCTCTACAACAGAATTCAAGTGCAGATTGTAACGTTTAATTTGAAGGTTTGAACAAAAATATCTGATAGAAATTGTAGGAATTGTACACATTTCTTTACAAACACTCCACATTTTAGGAGGTCAAAAGTAATTGGACAAATAAACCAAACCCAAACAAAATATTTTTATTTTCAATATTTTGTTGCGAATCCTTTGGAGGCAATCACTGCCTTAAGTCTGGAACCCATGGTCATCACCAAACGCTGGGTTTCCTCCTTCTTAATGCTTTGCCAGGCCTTTACAGCCGCAGCCTTCAGGTCTTGCTTGTTTGTGGGTCTTTCCGTTTTAAGTCTGGATTTGAGCAAGTGAAATGCATGCTCAATTGGGTTAAGATCTGGTGATTGACTTGGCCATTGCAGAATGTTCCACTTTTTTGCACTCATGAACTCCTGGGTAGCTTTGGCTGTATGCTTGGGGTCATTGTCCATCTGTACTATGAAGCGCCGTCCGATCAACTTTGCGGCATTTGGCTGAATCTGGGCTGAAAGTATATCCCGGTACACTTCAGAATTCATCCGGCTACTCTTGTCTGCTGTTATGTCATCAATAAACACAAGTGACCCAGTGCCATTGAAAGCCATGCATGCCCATGCCATCACGTTGCCTCCACCATGTTTTACAGAGGATGTGGTGTGCCTTGGATCATGTGCCATTCCCTTTCTTCTCCAAACTTTTTTCTTCCCATCATTCTGGTACAGGTTGATCTTTGTCTCATCTGTCCATAGAATACTTTTCCAGAACTGAGCTGGCTTCATGAGGTGTTTTTCAGCAAATTTAACTCTGGCCTGTCTATTTTTGGAATTGATGAATGGTTTGCATCTAGATGTGAACCCTTTGTATTTACTTTCATGGAGTCTTCTCTTTACTGTTGACTTAGAGACAGATACACCTACTTCACTGAGGGTGTTCCGGACTTCAGTTGATGTTGTGAATGGGTTCTTCTTCACCAAAGAAAGTATGCGGCGATCATCCACCACTGTTGTCATCCGTGGACGCCCAGGCCTTTTTGAGTTCCCAAGCTCACCAGTCAATTCCTTTTTTCTCAGAATGTACCCGACTGTTGATTTTGCTACTCCAAACATGTCTGCTATCTCTCTGATGGATTTTTTTCTTTTTTTTTCAGCCTCAGGATGTTCTGCTTCACCTCAATTGAGAGTTCCTTAGACCGCATGTTGTCTGGTCACAACAACAGCTTCCAAATGCAATACCACACACCTGTAATCAACCCCAGACCTTTTAACTACTTCATTGATTACAGGTTAACGAGGGAGACGCCTTCAGAGTTAATTGCAGCCCTTAGAGTCCCTTGTCCAATTACTTTTGGTCCCTTTAAAAAGAGGAGGCCATGCATTACAGAGCTATGATTCCTAAACCCTTTCTCCGATTTGGATGTGAAAACTCTCATATTGCAGCTGGGAGTGTGCACTTTCAGCCCATATTATATATATAATTGTATTTCTGAACATGTTTTTGTAAACAGCTAAAATAACAAAACTTGTGTCACTGTCCAAATATTTCTGGACCTAACTGTATATGCGTCTTAACAGCAGTTACCGCGGGTACTTTTTAATGGCGCAGAGGATTAAGTAAATACTTCACGTGGAAATCTCATGGGTTAAAATGACAAAAAAAAAAAAAAAGAGACAGTTGCACTCCGAAATGCCAAAGCATGAAAACCATGAATGTAAGAATACAGACATGCATTACTGCTAAAGGAAAGCTAAGGCTACTTTCACACATCCGGTTTGAGCCGTGCGGCTCAATCCGGCTGTGAAACCTATGCAACGGATGCGGCAAAAACACCGCATCCTTTGCACAAGTTTTTACATGCTGCCGGTCCGTTTTTTTCCGGTTGCGGCACGCTACTGAGCATGCACAGTGGAAGAAACCGCATGCGGCGGCCGGATGCGTTTTTTTCCGCATCGCGCCGCATCCGGCGTCCATAGGCATGCATTGAAAATGTGCCGCAGCGGCCGGATGTGGCGCAATGTGTTTTTTTTTGCCGGAGCAAAAAACGTTGCAGGCAACGTTCCATCCGGCCGCGGCATCGGCTAAATCTGCCACATGCGGCAAAAACCGGACCGAACGCAAGCCCATGCGGCACAATACGGCACTAATGTAAGTCTATGCAAAAAAACCCGCAACCGGCGGCAAAAAAACCGGTTGCGGTTCTTCTGCAGAGCGCCGTATTGTGCCGCAGAGCAAAAACCGGATGTGTGAAAGTAGCCTAAGAGATTCTAATCTAAGGGGTTTCATCCCTCCCCCACTAGCCACAGGTGATTTTATTCTCTATAGCAGGTTCCTACTTGCCCATACACAGGAGGCTTCAGTTCAGAGTGGGTACCCAGTGTACGTGGTATGCCGTGACGTGGCTACTGTGCAGATATGAAAATGGCCATTTTTGTAGCTAAATCTCTCTTTTTTTTTAGATTTCCTTTAGCAGCAATGCATGTCTGTATTCTTGCATTCATGATTTTTCAGGCTGTGGCATTTCGCAGTGCAACTGTCTCTATTTTTGTCATTTTATGTCATGTTAAGTTATGCACCTGTTCACATTGCAGTTTTGGGAGTGCAGTCAGTCTTTTTGTCGAAATCACGTAAAGTGTCGGCTGACACCCTCGGGCATCGGCCACGACCGGTTTTGGAACAGCAGCATATAAGATCAGTGATCATAGTATTAAAAAAAAAAAAAAAAAATCATGTCCCACAGTGGGACTAAGTGAAAAGAAGGGAATTTTGTTTACTTACCGTAAATTCCTTTTCTTCTAGCTCCAATTGGGAGACCCAGACAATTGGGTGTATAGGCTATGCCTCCGGAGGCCGCACAAAGTATTACACTAAAAGTGTAAAGCCCCTCCCCTTCTGCCTATACACCCCCCGTGCTCCCACGGGCTCCTCAGTTTTGGTGCAAAAGCAAGAAGGAGGAAAAAATTATAAACTGGTTTAAAGTAAATTCAATCCGAAGGAATATCGGAGAACTGAAACCATTCAACATGAACAACATGTGTACACAAAAAAACAGGGGCGGGTGCTGGGTCTCCCAATTGGAGCTAGAAGAAAAGGAATTTACGGTAAGTAAACAAAATTCCCTTCTTCTTTGTCGCTCCATTGGGAGACCCAGACAATTGGGACGTCCAAAAGCAGTCCCTGGGTGGGTAAATAATACCTCATAATAGAGCCGTAACGGCTCCGTCCTACAGGTGGGCAACCGCCGCCTGAAGGACTCGCCTACCTAGGCTGGCATCCGCCGAAGCATAGGTATGCACCTGATAGTGTTTCGTGAAAGTGTGCAGGCTCGACCAGGTAGCCGCCTGACACACCTGCTGAGCCGTAGCCTGGTGCCTCAAAGCCCAGGACGCACCCACGGCTCTGGTAGAATGGGCCTTCAGCCCTGAGGGAACCGGAAGCCCAGCTGAACGGTAAGCTTCGAGAATTGGTTCCTTGATCCACCGAGCCAGGGTTGATTTGGAAGCCTGTGACCCTTTACGTTGGCCAGCGACAAGGACAAAGAGTGCATCCGAGCGGCGCAGGGGCGCCGTACGAGAAATGTAGAGTCTGAGTGCTCTCACCAGATCTAACAAGTGCAAATCCTTTTCACATTGGTGAATTGGATGAGGGCAAAAACATGGTAAGGAGATATCCTGATTGAGATGAAAAGGGGATACCACCTTAGGGAGAAATTCCGGAACCGGACGCAGAACCACCTTGTCCTGGTGAAACACCAGGAAAGGGGCTTTGCATGACAATGCTGCTAGCTCAGACACTCTCCGAAGTGAAGTGACTGCTACTAGGAAAACCACTTTCTGCGAAAGGCGTGCGAGAGAAATATCCCTCATTGGCTCGAACGGTGGTTTCTGAAGAACCATCAGCACCCTGTTCAGATCCCAGGGTTCCAACGGACGTTTGTAAGGAGGGACGATGTGACAAACCCCCTGCAGGAACGTGCGTACCTGTGGAAGTCTGGCCAAGCGCTTCTGAAAAAACACAGAGAGCGCAGAGACTTGTCCCTTAAGGGAGCCAAGCGACAAACCCTTTTCCAATCCGGACTGAAGAAAGGACAGAAAAGTGGGCAAGGCAAATGGCCAGGGAGAAAAACCCTGATCAGAACACCACGACAGGAATATTTTCCACGTCCTGTGGTAGATCTTGGCGGACGTTGGTTTCCTAGCCTGTCTCATAGTGGCAATGACCTCTTGAGATAATCCTGAAGACGCTAAGATCCAGGACTCAATGGCCACACAGTCAGGTTGAGGGCCGCAGAATTCAGATGGAAAAACGGCCCTTGAGACAGCAAGTCTGGTCGGTCTGGTAGTGCCCACGGTTGGCCGACCGTGAGATGCCACAGATCCGGGTACCACGACCTCCTCGGCCAGTCTGGAGCGACGAGGATGGCGCGGCGGCAGTCGGCCCTGATCTTGCGTAACACTCTGGGCAACAGTGCCAGCGGAGGAAATACATAAGGGAGTTGAAACTGCGACCAATCCTGAACTAAGGCGTCTGCCGCCAGAGCTCTGTGATCGTGAGAACGTGCCATGAATGCCGTGACCTTGTTGTTGTGCCGGGACGCCATTAGGTCGACGTCCGGCATCCCCCAGCGGCAACAGATCTCCTGAAACACGTCCGGGTGAAGGGACCATTCCCCTGCGTCCATGCCCTGGCGACTGAGAAAATCCGCTTCCCAGTTTTCCACGCCCGGGATGTGAACTGCGGAGATGGTGGAGGCCGTGTCTTCCACCCACATCAAAATCCGCCGGACTTCCTGGAAGGCTTGCCGACTGCGTGTTCCTCCTTGGTGGTTGATGTAAGCCACCGCTGTGGAGTTGTCCGACAGAATTCGGATCTGCTTGCCTTCCAGCCACTGCTGGAACGCTTTTAGGGCCAGATACACTGCCCTGATCTCCAGAACATTGATCTGAAGTGATGACTCTTGCCGAGTCCACGTACCCTGAGCCCTGTGGTGGAGAAAAAGTGCTCCCCACCCTGACAGACTCGCGTCCGTCGTGACCACCGCCCAGGATGGGGGTAGGAAGGATTTCCCCTTCGATAATGAAGTGGGATGAAGCCACCACCGAAGGGAAGCTTTGGTTGCCTGAGAGAGGGAGACGCTCCTGTTGAGGGACGTCGGCTTCCTGTCCCATTTGCGTAGGATGTCCCATTGAAGAGGACGCAGGTGAAACTGCGCGAAAGGGACTGCCTCCATTGCTGCCACCATCTTCCCCAAGAAGTGCATGAGGCGCCTCAAGGGGTGTGACTGACCCTGAAGGAGAGATTGCACCCCCGTCTGTAGTGAACGCTGCTTGTTCAGCGGAAGCTTCACTATCGCTGAGAGGGTATGAAACTCCATGCCAAGATATGTCAGCGATTGGGCCGGTGTCAGATTTGACTTTGGAAAATTGATGATCCACCCGAAACTCTGGAGAGTCTCCAGAGTAGCGGTGAGGCTGTGCTGGCATGCCTCTTGAGAGGGAGCCTTGACCAGCAGATCGTCTAAGTAAGGGATCACCGAGTGACCCTGAGAGTGGAGGACCGCCACTACTGCAGCCATGACCTTGGTGAAAACCCGTGGGGCTGTCGCCAGGCCGAACGGCAGTGCCACGAACTGAAGGTGTTCGTCTCCTATGGCGAAGCGCAGGAAGCGCTGATGCTCTGGAGCAATCGGTACGTGGAGATAAGCATCTTTGATATCGATCGATGCAAGGAAATCTCCTTGGGACATTGAGGCGATGACGGAGCGGAGGGATTCCATCCGGAACCGCCTGGTCTTTACGTGTTTGTTGAGCAGTTTTAGGTCCAGGACAGGACGGAAAGACCCGTCCTTCTTTGGAACCACAAACAGGTTGAAGTAAAAACCGTGACCCTGTTGCTGAAGAGGAACGGGGACCACCACTCCTTCTGCCTTCAGAGTGCCCAGCGCCTGCAGAAGAGCATCGGCTCGCTCGGGAGGCGGAGATGTTCTGAAAAATCGAGTCGGAGGACGAGAGCTGAACTCTATCCTGTAACCGTGAGAAAGGATGTCTCTCACCCAACGGTCTTTTACCTGTGGCAGCCAAATGTCGGAAAAGCGGGAAAGCCTGCCACCGACCGAGGATGCGGTGTGAGGAGGCCGTAAGTCATGAGGAAGCCGCCTTGGTAGCGGCACCTCCAGCGGTCTTTTTAGGGCGTGACTTAGACCGCCATGGATCGGAGTTCCTCTGATCCTTCTGAGGCCTTTTGTACGAGGAGAATTGGGACCTGCCCGCACTCCGAAAGGACCGAAACCTCGACTGTCCCCTCCTCTGTTGGGGTAATTTTGGTTTGGCCTGGGGTAAGGATGTTTCCTTTCCCTTGGATTGTTTGATGATCTCATCCAGCCTCTCACCAAACAAACGGTCGCCAGAAAATGGCAAACCGGTTAAGGACTTTTTGGAAGCCAAATCTGCCTTCCATTCCCGTAGCCACAAGGCCCTGCGTATTGCCACCGAATTGTCGGCTGCAACCGCCGTACGGCTCGCAGAGTCCAGGACAGCATTAATAGCGTAGGACGCAAATGCCGACGTTTGAGAAGTTATGGACGCCACTTGCGGCGCAGACGTACGTGTGAGTGCGTCAATTTGCGCTTGACCCGCTGAGATAGCTTGGAGTGCCCATACGGCTGCGAATGCTGGAGCAAAAGACACGCCGATAGCTTCATAGATGGATTTCAACCATAGTTCCATCTGTCTGTCAGTGGCATCCTTGAGCGAAGCCCCATCTTCAACTGCAACTAAGGATCTAGCCGCCAGTCTGGAGATTGGAGGATCCACCTTGGGACACTGAGTCCAGCCCTTGACCACGTCAGGGGGGAAGGGATAACGTGTATCCTTAAGGCGCTTGGAAAAACGCTTATCTGGACAAACTCGGTGTTTCTGGACTGCCTCTCTGAAATCGGAGTGATCCAGAAACATACTCGTTGTACGCTTGGGGAACCTGAAACGGAATTTCTCCTGCTGAGAAGCTGACTCCTCCACTGGAGGAGCTGAGGGAGAAATATCCAACATTTGATGTATAGACGCGATAAGATCATTCACTATGGCGTCACCATCAGGAGTATCAAGGTTGAGAGCGGCCTCAGGCTCAGAATCCTGATCAGCTACCTCCGCTTCATCATACAGAGAGGCATCCCTCTGAGACCCTGAACAATGTGATGAGGTCGAGGGGATTTCCCAGCGAGCTCGCTTAGGCGGTCTGGGGCTGCGGTCCGTGTTAGAGACCTCACCCTGGGATCTATGAGACACCCCGGGGGAACATTGTTGTTCCAACTGAGGGGAACCAGGGGGCACTGATTCCACAGTGCCCATGGTCTGAGATACCGGTCTGGACTGCAAAGCTTCTAGAATCTTAGCCATAGTCTCAGAAAGTCTGTCAGTAAAAACTGCAAACTCCGTCCCTGTCACCTGGACAGTGTTAGCTGGTTGTTCCCCCTGGGCCCCCCTTAGCAGAGGCTCCGGCTGAGTAAGTGCCACAGGGGCCGAGCAGTGCACACAATGAGGGTCAGTGGAACCTGCCGGTAGCGAGGTTGTACATGCGGCGCAGGCAGCATAGTAAGCCTGTGTTTTGGCACCCCTGCTTCTTGTGGGCGCCATGCTGTTGTCTCCTTTGAGCAACACAACAGGGTATATAGCTAGAAATCAACTGTGCACCATACAGTGTAAAGTATAGCCTGTAAACATATAAACTATAATTACACTTCTGCACCAAGTGGGGCCAGCACCTGAGGTGCTGCTTACCGCCCGCTTAAAGCGGTTGTGTGGCCACCAGAATCCCTGCCTGGGTCCCCCAGAGCTTGTCTCCCCTCTGCAGCGTCCGAGGAGCTGACAGGAATGGCTGCCGGCGTCCTGAGGAGAGGAGGGAGCCGTGGGCGTGACCCAGAAAGTGCGGGAACTGGTGCCCCACTGTGCACAGTTAGGGGGGTGGAGTATGCAAAGCATGCTCCAGCCCTCAGTGCTGCCGTGCTGTACAGCGTCCCGCCCTTCCCCTGACTGGCAGGGCTGGGGGCGGGGAGAAAAAGAGACTAGGCCCAAAAGCCGGGGACTCGAGTTATAAGCGCGGCCGCCGTATAAGCGCGGTCTGCGCGGAAGTCCCCGGCGCACTAACAGTCCCAGCCGCGCCGCAGTGATAACAATGGCAGCGGCGGTCAGCGCGGTAGTCCCCATACAGTAACACACTCAGCGATGCTGCAGTGTGTAATGGCACAAACGCGGTCAGCTCCGCGGTCCCCGGTGCACTAGCACACCCAGCAATGCTGGAGTGTCGCTGTGCGCAGTCCCCACGGGGACACAGAGTACCTCAAAGTAGCAGGGCCATGTCCCTGAACGATACTCGGCTCCTATCCAGCAGAGTCCTCAGGAGCTGTGGATGGAGCACGGTCTCAGTGCCTGGAGACCGATAGGATCCCACTTCACCCAGAGCCCTAAGGGGGATGGGGAAGGAAAACAGCATGTGGGCTCCAGCCTCCGTACCCGCAATGGATACCTCAACCTTAACAACACCGCCGACAAGAGTGGGGTGAGAAGGGAGCATGCTGGGGGCCCTGTTAAGGGCCCTCTTTTCTTCCATCCGACATAGTCAGCAGCTGCTGCTGACTAATCTGTGAAGCTATGCGTGCATGTCTGCCTCCTTCGCACAAAGCAAAAAACTGAGGAGCCCGTGGGAGCACGGGGGGTGTATAGGCAGAAGGGGAGGGGCTTTACACTTTTAGTGTAATACTTTGTGCGGCCTCCGGAGGCATAGCCTATACACCCAATTGTCTGGGTCTCCCAATGGAGCGACAAAGAAATAAAAAAAATGTGTAAAAAAAATAAAAAATAAAAGGAGGGCAGACAAATCCCAAAAACTTGTTTCACCACTTTTTATACATACAAAAATAAACAAAGAAACGTACACATAATTGGTATCACCGCGTCCGGAATGACCCAAGCTATAAAAAAGTCATGTTACTTATTCCGTGTGGTGAATACTGTACAAAAAAATAAATTTTTCATTATACGGACACATGAAAAAGTAAAATAAAAAGCTATGATATCACCAAGGTGCTGGCTTTGGCACAACAGGTAACTGAGCCGACAATTCCCAAGCTCTACCTCCTACCTAAATTGCACAAAAACACAAGCACGCCCCCTAGGAGACCTATTATTTCTGGGAGGGGGAGCTTTATTGGTTGTAGGAAATGTAAATGGTTGACTCTAAACTGCAACCATTGGTCGAATGCCTCCTGTATCAATGACATGGGAGACCTCCTTAAGAGAGTAGATGGGTTTTATATTGGTGAGGACACTATTGGTAACAGGGGATGTCGAATCCCTCTACACCAATATCAGACATGATGATGGTCTTGCTGCTCCAATATGTCCAGTATGCCACCCAACATTAATACACTCATTTTACAGTTCCTAAAATTCACTTTTACTCATAACTTGTTTTTAAGGTGTCCATCTACCTGCTGCTCCAGGGCACTGTGATAGGTGCTTCCTTTGCCACCTCATATGCCAACTTGTTCCTGGGGCTGTGGGACAGGGACCTCTACTTGTGAGACCGGCAGGCGTTGAGGGACTGCATTCTTTTTTGTGTGCGGTTGTTTGACATCATTCTCCTGATCTGGCTGGGCTCGGAAGCATCTCTCCATCAATTTATGATGTGGTTCAATACTAATGAACGCAATATCCCCATTACTTACCACTGGGCCCACGATAACATTGACATTGTTGATGTTACCCTTAAAAGAGACTCCAATAACTTTATACAAACTGATTTATTTAGGAAGCCCACTTCCACCAATGTACTATTTCTTGCCTCCTCCTCTTCCCATCCTAAATTCATGATACAGTCCATTCCTATTGCACAATTTTTACACCTCCGCCGAGTATGCTTCACAGATTGAAAAGCGGGCCCAGGATTTAGTGGACAGGTTTAGGGAACGTGGGTACAGCAGATGGACAGCTAAATACTCGCCACGCAATTCTCTACTGTACTCAACCAAAGATCTCAAACCCAATGACTAGGTTCAGTTCATCACCAACTTTCACTCTAAATTTACATCAATGCGTCGGTGTCTGGAGAGATCTTGGCCGACTTTGAGAACTGACACTATTCTAGCCAAATTCTTACCAGATCGTCCGAATGTTACCATATGCCACTCCAGGAATCGCAGTGATCATCTGATTCAAAGCTACTATTGTGGAAAGAATGATTAAACCTATCTAGACACCCTGCCTCTCCTTCCTTTGTGTGGATGTGTTCCGTATGGCAGATGCGTTGCCTGTCCAAATATTGAACGTAACCACTCATTCACGGGGTCCACTGGCCTTAGGTCATTTGACATCAAAAAGCCTATCCAGTGTAACTCCAAAGCAGTCATATATTATGCCACGTGTCCCTGCCCTAAGATCTATATAGGTCTCACTACACGCAAGCTCAAGGTCCGTGGTAGGGAACACATGTTCAGCATTACAACAGCGTCTGTCCACACGGACATATCCACACTAAAATCAATACACAGGCATTCTAAATTATATAATTCCAATTGGTCTCTTCTTAAGGTTAGGGGCATTGGTCTACTCAATGTGAACATCCAAAGAGGTGGGATTAGACAACGTCTGGCTCAACTTGAAGCCAGATGGATTGTCTCTAAACACAATACATCCATCTGGCCTCAGTGAAAACATTAGTTTTGTTCCTTTGTGATCTTTGTATGTTTAGCGTTTTCTTTGCTTTTAGTTATGCATTTTAACTTCTTTTTAGTCAGCTATATAACAGAATTTATCCAGCTGACTGTATTTCACCGATACATCATTATTTCCACCTATTGTGGGGCGTGTATGATTATACTCTTTGCTGCTTATTATAATATATGCTTTGTACCTATATTTGTATATCATTTTGCATACTGCACTTCATATACTTTTACATCAAGTTGTATAAGTACTCTTATATCCCTTGATATCCTAACCCTGGGTACAATCATTTTTTACCTATCAATCGTTCATATGTAAAATATTATTCAATTTGTATACGAATTATCTTATACCGTGTTTCCCCGAAAATAAGACATTGTGTTATATATTTTTTTTTTTGCCCCGAAAAAAGTGCTATGGCTTATTCTTGGGGGAAACATGATTGTGGGAAAGTTTACATGTAGCACCCCACAGGGCAGGTGGTTAACCTACTCGTCGCCGGGCCGTTTCGGGTCAGGTCAGGCGTTGTTACGGGGTGGCCTTGCCCGGTTCCGTTGCCCCGAGGCATACAGTAAATGGTGGGGGAAGCAGGGTAATGGGAAAGTTTATCGTCAAGCCACCTGTGGTATTCGGCCAGGAGTAGCTGCTGCTGCCGGATTCCTCGCCGGAGCAGGTGTTATGGCAATCGGGATGGTGTTGCTCCCCACAGGCGGAGCGGGCCCCGGGTGGATGATGAGGGTTATAATGGCCGTTGGCGCCTAAGCGCTGGGCGGCGGCGCCAATAAGGACAAGCAGTCTCTGCGGGTTCAGGGTGTAGTTTACTCACAACTTCAGCTGCCAGCCCGGTCACACTGGTCACTGCCATGATGGGCTCAGGTTGATCCCAAATCCGCGGGAGGTCAGAACCGATCCGGTAATCTGTGGGCCCTTCCTCCCTGCGCTTTTTAGTGAGGGTCCCTGTGGCTTGAAGCACTTGGAGTCCCTTCCGTACTAGGTAGAGCACTGTTCCCTATGCCAGTAGCGTGGATCCCCTTGAGTCTGACCGTGATCTAGGCCCCGGGAGTCCTATATGCCACCTGGCTCTGGACACTTGGGTGGTCGAAGAAGCCTGAAACCTCTCCATTTGGCAGAATGTGGTGATGCAACGTGAAATTACACCACCCTAGGGTGACCCTTTTCTGCATGCGGAAGCCCCGCCCCCAAAACGGTCTGCGCTAGTGGACCGGGAATCCCATATTATTGATGGCTGTCTCCTGCGACCACCCCAGCTTAATCCCACTGGGAGAGCTCCGCTCACTGAGTGTAAAGTCTATTGTGGTTGGCACCAGTATTTGGCCCCCTCCAGTTACCAGGGATAAGCACTGCACCTTAATGGAGGCGCAGTATCCTGTGGCGCTTAAAGCCTCAGGGGTACCACATTAACTGTATATTTTATTATATCTAGTGATGTGCGAATAGTCACTAATTTCCAAACTGAGCTCACTTGTGGGGGTTTCTGATGTTTAGGTCTCTTAGGGGTCATGCAAATGCAACATGGTGCCCGCAATCTATTTTAGCCAAAATATAAATATTGCTCCTTCAGTTTTGAGCCCTCAGTTTTTTTTTTTCCATACAGACCTTTTTGACTACATATGGACTTTTACAGAGCTCATAAAAAAGTGGGTAACAAATTGTGGGGTCCAATTTTTGGTGGCATCTTTTGTAAAAGTGAGAAATTTGGTGCTAAAGCAACCTTTTTGTGAAAAAAAAGTTGTTTTTTTTGTGGAAGATCGGATTGAATTAACTCTAGCTTTCGGCATGAATACGGTTTAGCGTTGTCAGCCAATGCCAAATCTTCTGTGCTTAAAATGTGGCACCTTTGGCTGATTTCTGTACATGCCTTACCCATCTCTCATTTTTTATACTTTTATGAATGTAGTAGTATTTGCTTTAAATATATATAGTTTTATAAGACCGCGTCTCCCCCTCTTTTTTTTTTTTGTGACTCACGGGTTTACCAGGAGTCATTCCTTTGCTGTACTGTGTTGTTCTATGTAATGGTAAACGTTTGCATGCAAAAAAAAAAAAAACAAAACAAAAAAACTTTAATAAAAATATATATTGGGAAAAAAATTTTAACTTTTCAATATGACGGCCTAATGTTATCGAATTCTGTGAAGTGCCTGTGGGTTCAAAATGCTCACTATATCCCTAGTTAAAATCCTTGAGGGGTCTAGTTTGCAAAATGGTGTCACTTGTGGGAGGTTTCTCCTGTTTAAGTACCTTAGGGAACCTGCAAATGTGTCATGGCGCCCGCAATCTATTTCAGCCAAATTTGCTTTCCAAAATTCAAATATTGCTCCTTCTGTTCCGGGCCCTCCCATTTGTCCAAACAGAACTTTCTGACTACATGTGGGGTATCAGCGCGCTCAGAAGAAACTGGGTAAAAACTTTACAGAGCCAATTCTTGTAAAAGTGAATTAATTGGGGCTAAAGCAACATTTTTAGGTAAAATATATATTTTTTTCCATTACACTTTGAATTTATTCCTGTGGAGCACTTGAAGGGTTAATAAAGCTCTTGTATGTGGTTTTGAGCAGTTTGAGGGGTGCAGTTGTGGCATCTTTGAGGCTTCCGGCGCCACAGGGTACTGCACCTGATCTAAGGTACGGTGCTTATCCCGGTTTCCTGGGAGATCAGTGATGGTTCCACACAACATCACATACTTCACACCGCAGACTTCCTTCCCCAATGGGGACTTGGACCAGGGTCGGGTCACAAAGGGGGTCACCACAGCGGTTGGGTCTATAGCATGCCACCGTACTTAGGGACTCCCGATCCACTGGATCCGGGACTCAGGGTCGGGGAGGAGTAGTCACTGGGGAGTGGGAGGAGCCAAGGAACCGTTAGTGACAGTTGAAAGCTGACAGTTGGAGTAATTGAGTCATGAGGGACTTCGGTCGAGAAAAGCTCACCTAGTGACATCAGTGGGACAGAGGATTTACGGTCGCCGGTGGGATACGGTATCAGTTCCCCGGGACCGGCGCAGTTGGGGTGTAGAGCCCTAGGTTAGGGAACGCTTCAAGCTCGCCTAATAAATCTACCGGGAGATAAGATTCCCCGTTTCTTCACCCACTACAGCGTCTGGGGCACAGCACAGTGTTTAGAATGGTGTCACTTTTGGGTGTTTTCTCTCACCTAGCCCTCTTGAAGGTCACTTCAAATGTGATGTGGACCCTAAAAAAATGCTATTGTAAATTTTGTTGGGAAAATGAGAAATTGCTAGTGAATTTTTAACCCTTCTAACTTTGTTTAAAAAATTGTGCTGATGTCAAGTAAACATGTAGGAAATGTTATTTATTAACTATTTTGTGTGCGCAAATAGCCAATGGGTAAATTTCAATATTCAACAGTTACAGCAATTAACAGATGGCAACTCTCTCAGTGCAAAAAAAATTTTTTTTAAAATTTAAAAATTAACCTTTAATATTTCCACTAAAATGGTCAAAGACCAAAGACAAACAACACTAATAGATAGGTTTTAACCCCTCCTGCCTCTTAGGGGATATATATAAACCAAAGTGAGTTTCAACATCAGTACTAGATTAGACCCATCTCACCAAATCATGGGTACCTTTAAAGTCCACTAGTAATGATCATATTAAATTAGATTAATCTCACCAAATTAATACAGGTGCCGCTCATCACAGAAATTGGGGTCCAAGTTATTCCATAATGGAGCCCTTAGGAAATTGGATTTATCTCACCAAATTTATAAAGGTGCCACTCTTCATGAGGATATTGGGGTCCAATTCATTCCAAATGGAACCCTTAAGAATGTTTTCTCCCGACGCGTTTCATTCAAAATTCACTCTTCAGGGGAGTCAGAAATCCATCTCAGGTCTCATTCAAATATGTACCTGTGGGCTGCACAATATGCCAGAATGAAGGGAATTTTGTTACTTACCGTAAATTCCTTTTCTTCTAGCTCCTATTGGGAGACCCAGACGATTGGGTGTATAGCACTGCCCTCCGGAGGCCACACAAAGCAATTACACTAAAAAGTGTAAGGCCCCTCCCCTTCTGGCTATACACCCCCAGTGGGATCACTGGCTCACCAGTTTTAGTGCAAAAGCAAGAAGGAGGAAAGCCAATAACTGGTTTAAACAAATTCACTCCGAAGATACGTCGGAGAACTGAAAACCATTCAACATCAACAACATGTGTACCCGAAAAACAACCAAAAATCCCGAAGGACAACAGGGCGGGTGCTGGGTCTCCCAATAGGAGCTAGAAGAAAAGGAATTTACGGTAAGTAACAAAATTCCCTTCTTCTTCGGCGCTCCATTGGGAGACCCAGACGATTGGGACGTCCAAAAGCTGTCCCTGGGTGGGTAAAGAAATACCTCATGTTAGAGCTGCAAAGACAGCCCTCCCCTACGGGGAGGCAACTGCCGCCTGCAGGACTCTTCTACCTAGGCTGGCGTCCGCCGAAGCATAGGTATGCACCTGATAATGTTTGGTGAAAGTGTGCAGACTCGACCAGGTGGCTGCCTGGCACACCTGTTGAGCCGTAGCCTGGTGTCGTAATGCCCAGGACGCACCCACGGCTCTGGTAGAATGGGCCTTCAGCCCTGATGGAACCGGAAGCCCAGCAGAACGGTAGGCTTCAAGAATTGGTTCTTTGATCCATCGAGCCAGGGTGGCTTTGGAAGCCTGCGACCCTTTGCGCTTACCAGCGACAAGGACAAAGAGTGCATCCGAGCGGCGCAGGGGCGCCGTGCGGGAAATGTAGATTCTGAGTGCTCTCACCAGATCCAACAAATGTAAATCCTTTTCATACCGATGAACTGCATGCGGATAAAAGGAAGGCAAGGAGATATCCTGATTAAGATGAAAAGAGGACACCACCTTAGGGAGAAACTCCTGAATGGGGCGCAGCACTACCTTGTCCTGGTGGAACACCAGGAAAGGAGCCTTGGATGACAGCGCTGCTAGTTCGGACACTCTCCGAAGAGACGTGACCGCTACCAGAAAGGCCACTTTCTGTGAGAGTCGAGAAAGTGACACATCCCTCAGAGGCTCGAAGGGCGGCTTCTGGAGAGCAACAAGGACCTTGTTTAGATCCCACGGATCTAACGGCCGCCTGTACGGAGGTACGATATGACAAACCCCCTGCAGGAACGTGCGCACCTGAGAAAGTCGTGCTAGACGCTTCTGAAAAAACACGGATAGTGCCGAGACTTGCCCTTTAAGGGAGCCGAGCGACAAGCCCTTTTCCAACCCAGATTGCAGGAAGGAAAGAAAAACAGGTAACGCGAATGGCCAGGGAGATACTCCTTGTGCAGAGCACCAGGATAAGAAAATCTTCCACGTTCTGTGGTAGATCTTAGCAGAAGTGGACTTCCTAGCCTGTCTCATGGTGGCCACGACCCCTTGGGATAATCCTGAAGACGCTAGGATCCAGGACTCAATGGCCACACAGTCAGGTTCAGGGCCGCAGAATTCCGATGGAAAAACGGCCCTTGGGACAGTAAGTCTGGACGGTCTGGTAGTGCCCACGGTTGGCCGACCGTGAGATGCCACAGATCCGGGTACCACGACCTCCTCGGCCAGTCTGGGGCGACGAGTATGACGCGGCCGCAATCGGATCTGATCTTGCGTAACACTCTGGGCAAGAGTGCCAGAGGTGGAAACACATAAGGGAGCCGGAACTGCGACCAATCTTGCACTAAGGCGTCTGCCGCCAGAGCTCTTTGATCGCGAGACCGCGCTATGAAGGTCGGGACCTTGTTGTTGTGCCGAGACGCCATTAGGTCGACGTCCGGCACACCCCAGCGGCGGCAGATTTCCTGAAACACGTCCGGGTGAAGGGACCATTCCCCTGCGTCCATGCCCTGGCGACTGAGGAAGTCTGCTTCCCAGTTTTCTACGCCCGGGATGTGAACTGCTGATATGGTGGATGCTCTTTCCTCTACCCACATCAGAATCCGCCTGACTTCCTGGAAGGCTTGCCGACTGCGTGTCCCTCCTTGGTGGTTGATGTATGCCACCGCTGTGGAGTTGTCCGACTGAATTCGGATCTGTTTTCCTTCCAGCCACTGCTGGAAGGCTAATAGGGCAAGATACACTGCCCTGATCTCCAGAACATTGATCTGAAGGGTGGATTCCTGCTGAGTCCACGTCCCTTGAGCCCTGTGGTGGAGAAAAACTGCTCCCCACCCTGACAGACTCGCGTCTGTCGTGACCACTGCCCAGGATGGGGGCAGGAATGATCTTCCCTGCGATAATGAGGTGGGAAGAAGCCACCATAGCAGAGAATCCTTGGCCGTCTGAGAAAGGGAGACTTTCCTGTCTAGGGAAGTTGTCTTCCCGTCCCATTGGCGGAGAATGTCCCATTGAAGTGGACGCAGATGAAACTGCGCGAACGGGACTGCCTCCATTGCTGCCACCATCTTCCCTAGGAAGTGCATGAGGCGCCTTAAGGGGTGCGACTGACCCTGAAGGAGAGACTGCACCCCTGTCTGTAGTGACCGCTGCTTGTCCAGCGGAAGCTTCACTATCGCTGAGAGAGTATGAAACTCCATGCCAAGATACGTTAGTGATTGAGTCGGTGCCAGGTTTGACTTTGAAAAGTTGATGATCCACCCGAAAGTCTGGAGAGTCTCCAGCGCAACATTCAGGCTGTGTTGGCATGCCTCTTGAGAGGGTGCTTTGACAAGTAGATCGTCCAAGTAAGGGATCACCGAGTGTCCCTGAGAATGCAAGACTGCTACCACTGCCGCCATGACCTTGGTGAAAACCCGTGGGGCTGTCGCCAGACCAAATGGCAGAGCTACGAACTGGAGATGGTCGTCTCCTATCACGAAACGTAGGAAACGTTGGTGCTCTGTAGCAATCGGCACGTGGAGATAAGCATCTTTGATGTCTATTGATGCAAGGAAATCTCCTTGAGACATTGAGGCAATGACAGAGCGGAGGGATTCCATCCGGAACCGCCTGGCGTTCACATGCTTGTTGAGCAGCTTTAGGTCCAGAACAGGACGGAACGAGCCGTCCTTTTTTGGAACCACGAAGAGATTGGAGTAAAAACCTTGCCCTTGTTCCTGCAGAGGAACAGGGATCACCACTCCTTCTGCTCTTAGTGAGCACACCGCCTGCAGAAGGGCATTTGCTCGGTCGGGATGTGGGGAGGTTCTGAAGAACCGAGGCGGAGGATGAGAACTGAATTCTATCCTGTACCCGTGAGACAAAATGTCTGCTACCCACCGGTCTTTGACCTGTGGCAGCCAAATGTCGCAAAAGCGGGAGAGCCTGCCACCGACCGAGGATGCGGAGGGATGAAGCCGAAAGTCATGAGGCAGCCGCCTTGGAAGCGGTTCCTCCGGTTGTTTTCTTGGGGCGTGAATGAGCCCGCCAGGAATCTGAGCTCCTTTGCTCCTTCTGAGTCCCTTTGGACGAGGAGAATTGGGTCTTGCTGGAGCCTCGAAAGGACCGAAACCTCGACTGCCACTTACTCTGTTGAGGTTTGCTCGATCTGGGCTGGGGTAAGGAGGAGTCCTTACCCTTGGACTGTTTAATAATCTCAGCCAATTGCTCACCAAACAGTCTGTCTCCAGATAGTGGCAAGCTGGTTAAACATTTCTTGGAAGCAGAATCTGCTTTCCATTCCTTTAACCACAAGGCTCTGCGCAAAACCACAGAGTTGGCAGACGCCATTGAGGTACGGCTCGTAGAGTCCAGGACAGCGTTGATAGCGTAAGTCGCAAACGCAGACATTTGCGAAGTTAGGGACGCTACTCGCGGCACTGCTGGACGTATGATAGAGTCCACTTGTGCCAGGCCAGCTGAAATAGCTTGGAGTGCCCACACGGCCGCGAATGCTGGAGCAAACGACGCGCCGATAGCTTCATAGACAGACTTTAACCAAAGGTCCATCTGTCTGTCATTGGCATCTTTAAGTGAAGCCCCATCTTCCACTGCAACTAAGGACCTAGCCGCAAGCCTGGAGATTGGGGGGTCCACCTTTGGACACTGGGTCCAGCGTTTGACCACGTCAGGGGGAAAGGGATAACGTGTATCCTTAAGACGTTTGGAGAAACGCTTATCTGGATAAGCATGATGTTTCTGGACTGATTCTCTGAAGTCAGAGTGGTCCAGAAAAGTACTCAATTTACGCTTAGGATACCGGAACTGGAACTTCTCCTGCTGTGCAGCTGCCTCCTCAGCAGAAGGGGCTGGGGGAGAAATATCCAACAGTCTATTGATGGCCGCTATAAGGTCATTTACCATAGCGTCACCATCAGGGGAATCTAGATTGAGAGCGGTGTCAGGAGTAGATTCCTGATCACCCACCTCTGTCTCCTCATACAGAGCCTCGTCTCGCTGAGACCCTGACCAGTGTGATGACGGCGAGGGTCTTTCCCAGCGAGCCCGCTTAGGCTGCCTGGGACTGTCATCCGAGTCAGAGTCTTCAGCCTGTGATGCCTGGGACCCCCTTGAAGTACGGATTAGTTCCAACTGAGGGGGACCGGGGAGCATAGACACAGCAGTGTCCATGGTCTGAGAAACTGGCCTGGACTGCAAGGTTTCCAAGATTTTTGTCATAGTCACAGACATCTTATCAGCAAAAACTGCAAATTCTGTCCCCGTCACCGGGGCAGGGTTCACAGGCGTCTCTGCCTGGGCCACTACTACCATAGACTCTGGCTGACGAAGTGGCACAGGGATTGAACATTGCACACAATGGGGGTCATTGGAACCTGCCGGTAGATTAGCCCCACATGCGGCACAAGCAGTGCGTACCGCCTGTGCCTTGGCACCCTTGCGTTTTGCGGATGACATGTTGTTGTCTCCTCAGAGCAATGAGGGTATAAGCCAAGAAGCGACTGTACAGTGCAATATAAATATATATGGTACAGAGAAAAAATGCACCAAATAACACTGTGGCACTAGTGGGGCCAGCACTTATGTGCAGCTTACCGCCCGCATAAACGCGGGTGTGTGGTCGCCAGAGTCCCTTGTCTGAGTCCCCCAGAGCCTGTGTCCATTCTCCAGCCAGACTGCATGCAGGAATGGCTGCCGGCGTCCTGTGGAGAGGGGCGGGCCCTGGGCGTGTTGAGACCAAGAGCGGGAAACTTGCGTCCCCACTGTGCCCAGTGAGAGGGCTGGAGCATGTAAATAAGGCTCCAGCCCTCGGCGCTGCCTATTGCACAGCGTCTCTCCCTTTCCCTGATTGACAGGGTGGGGGCGGGAACGAACCGTAACTAGGCCGCAAAAGCCGGGGACTAGATTTATGAGCGCTGCCGCCGTAAAAGCGCGGGCAGCGCGAGTCCCCGGCGCACTACAAGTCCCAGCGGCGCCGCCGCTCCCGGAGCGGCCGGCGCGGTAGTTCCCAAGACAAAAATCACTCAACTAAGCTGCAGTGACTCTAACCCGAGCGCGCAGCGCTAGTGCCCCCGGCGCACTAGCACACCCAGCAAGCCTGGAGTGTGCGTGGCCTGTCTGTGCGGGGACACAGAGTACCTGAACGTTGCAGGGCCTTGTCCCTGACTGTACTCAGCTCCTCCAGCAGGGTCTCTGGGTCTGTGGATGGAGCTTGGCCTCAGGGTTCGGGGGCCGGTAAGATCCCACTTCCACAGAGCCCCTCAGGGGGATGGGGAAGGAAAGCAGCATGTGGGCTCCAGCCTCCGTACCCGCAATGGGTACCTCAACCTTACAAACCGCAAGTGGGGTGAGAAGGGAGCATGCTGGGGGCCCTATATGGGCTCTCTTTTCTTCCATCCGATAGAGTCAGCAGCTACTGCTGACTAAACAGTGGAGCTATGCGTGGATGTCTGACCTCCTTCGCACAAAGCAGAAAACTGGTGAGCCAGTGATCCCACTGGGGGTGTATAGCCAGAAGGGGAGGGGCCTTACACTTTTTAGTGTAATTGCTTTGTGTGGCCTCCGGAGGGCAGTGCTATACACCCAATCGTCTGGGTCTCCCAATGGAGCGCCGAAGAAATACAGAATGACAAAAAGAAGGGAATTTTGTTACTTACCGTAAATTCCTTTTCTTCTAGCTCCTATTGGGAGACCCAGACGATTGGGTGTATAGCAACTGCCTCCGGAGGCCACACAAAGCAATTACACTAAAAAGTGTAAGGCCCCTCCCCTTCTGGCTATACACCCCCAGTGGGATCACTGGCTCACCAGTTTTAGTGCAAAAGCAAGAAGGAGGAAAGCCAATAACTGGTTTAAACAAATTCACTCCGAAGTAACCTCGGAGAACTGAAAACCATTCAACATGAACAACATGTGTACCCGAAAAACAACCAAAAATCCCGAAGGACAACAGGGCGGGTGCTGGGTCTCCCAATAGGAGCTAGAAGAAAAGGAATTTACGGTAAGTAACAAAATTCCCTTCTTCTTCGGCGCTCCATTGGGAGACCCAGACGATTGGGACGTCCAAAAGCTGTCCCTGGGTGGGTAAAGAAATACCTCATGTTAGAGCTGCAAAGACAGCCCTCCCCTACGGGGAGGCAACTGCCGCCTGCAGGACTCTTCTACCTAGGCTGGCGTCCGCCGAAGCATAGGTATGCACCTGATAATGTTTGGTGAAAGTGTGCAGACTCGACCAGGTAGCTGCCTGGCACACCTGTTGAGCCGTAGCCTGGTGACGCAATGCCCAGGACGCACCCACGGCTCTGGTAGAATGGGCTTTCAGCCCTGATGGAACCGGAAGCCCAGCAGAACGGTAGGCCTCAAGAATTGGTTCTTTGATCCATCGAGCCAGGGTGGCCTTAGAAGCCTGCGACCTCTTGCGCTTACCAGCGACAAGGACAAAGAGTGCATCAGAGCGGCGCAGGGGCGCCGTGCGGGAAATGTAGATTCTGAGTGCTCTCACCAGATCTAACAAATGTAAATCCTTTTCATACCGGTGAACCGGATGAGGACAAAAGGAAGGTAAGGAGATATCCTGATTAATATGAAACGAGGATACTACCTTAGGGAGAAACTCCTGAATGGGGCGCAGCACTACCTTGTCCTGGTGGACCACCAGGAAGGGAGCCTTGGATGACAGCGCTGCTAGCTCAGACACTCTCCGAAGAGACGTGATCGCTACCAGAAAGGCCACTTTCTGTGATAGTCGAGAGAGTGAAACATCCCTCAGAGACTCGAAAGGCGGCTTCTGGAGAACAACTAGTACCCTGTTCAGATCCCATGGATCTAACAGCCGCTCGTACGGGGGGAGGATATGACAAAATCCCCTGCAGGAACGTGCGTACCTGCGGACGTCGTGCTAGACGCTTCTGAAAAAACACCAATAGCGCCGAGACTTGCCCTTTAAGGGAGCCGAGCGACAAGCCCTTTTCCAACCCAGATTGCAGGAAGGAAAGAAAAGTAGGCAATGCCAATGGCCAGGGGGACACTCCTTGTACAGAGCACCAGTAAAAGAAAATCTTCCACTTCCGTGGTAGATCTTAGTAGACGTGGGCTTCATAGCCTGTCTCATGGTGGCAACGACCCCTTGGGATAATCCTGAGGACACTAGGATCTAGGACGCAATGGCCACACGGTAGGTTCAGGGCCGTAGAATTCAGATGGAAAAACGGCCCTTGGGACAGTAAGTCCGGCCGGTCTGGTAGTGCCCACGGTTGACCGACCGTGAGATGCCTGTCGCCAGAGCTCTTTGATCGTCATGAAAACCGGGACCTTGCTGTTGTGCCGATTCGTGAAACCCGTCCGGGTGCAGAGACCATTCTCCTGCGTCCACGCCCTGGTGACTGAGGAAGTCTGCTTCCCAGTTTTCTACGCCCGGGATGTGAACTGCGGATATGGTGTATGCTCTGTCTTCCACCCCTAGCAGAATCCGGCGGACTTCCTGGGAGGCTCGCCGACTGCGTAGTCCGCCTTGGTGGTTGATGTATGCCACCGCTGTGGATTGTCCGACTGAATTCGGATCTGGTTGCCTTCCAGCCACTGCAGGAAGTCTTGCAGGGCAACATACACTGCCCAGAGCTCCAGACAATTGATCTGAAGAGTGGACTCCTCTGAAGAGAGTCCTTGATCGTCTGAGAAAGGGGGACGTTCCTGTGTAGGGACATCGACTTCCCCTCCCATTAGCGAAGAATGTTCTATTGAAGTGGACGCAGATGAAACTGCGTGAAAGGGACTGCCTCTGGATGAGGTGTCTCCTTGAAGGAGAGACTGCACCCCCGCCTGTAGTGACCGCTGTTTGTCCAGTGGAAGCTTCACCATCGCTGAGAGAGTGTGAAACCCCAAGCTAAGATAAGCCAGCGATTGGGTTTAACTTTGAAAAGTTGAGGACCCACCCGAAACTCTGGGAAGTCTCCAGCGCCATGTTCAGGCTGTGTTGGCATGCCTCTTAAAAGAGTGCCTTGACAAGTAGATGGTCTAAGTAAGGGATCACAGGGTGACCCTGAGAGTGCGGGAGTGGTCCCACTGCTGCCATGAACTTGGTGAAAACCCGTGGGGCTGTCGCCAGACCGAAGGGTAGGGCTACGAACCGAAGATGCTCGTCTTCAAAAACGAATCGTAGCAAACGCCGGTGCTCTGGAGCAAACGGCACGTGGAGATAAGCATCCTGATGTCTATTGATGCTAGGAAATCTCCTTGAGACATTGAGGCAATGACGGAGCGGAGGGATTCCATCCGGAACCGCCTGGTTTTCACGTGCTTGTTGAGCAGTTTAAGGTCCAGAACGGAACGGAAGGAGTCGTCCTATTTTGTCACCCCGACCAGAACGGAGTAAAAAGTGTCTCTTGTTCCTGAGGAGGAACCGGGATTACGACTCCTACTGCCTGCAGAAGAGCCTCGGCTCGGCCGGTGAGGAAGTTTTTGCGACAAACTGTCTCTCACCCACCGGCCATTGACCTGTGGCAGTTAAATGTCGCTAAAGCGGGGGAGTCTGCCACCGACCGCGGACGCGGAGAGAGAGAGGACTGAAAGTCATGAGGAAACCGCCTTGTAGCGGTTCCTCCGGCTGCCTTCTCCGAGCGTGATTGAGCCCGCCAGGAACCTGCGCCCCTCTGAGCCTTTTGAGTCCTGTTGGACGAGGGCAATTGGGACGTGCCCGAGCCTGGGAAAGACCGAAACCTCGACTGTCCCTTCTCCTGATGGGTCTTGTTTGATAGCTGGGGTAAGGAAGAATCCGTACCCTTGGACAGTTGAATGATTTAATCCAACCGCTCACGAAACAGCCTGTCACCAGATAAAGGCAATCTGGTTAAGCACTTTTGTGGAAGCAGCATCTGCTCCAATCCCTTAACACTAGGAGCGTAACAACACGGAGTTGGCGGACGCCACTGACGTACGGCTCGTAGAGTCCAGGACAGCATAAACAGCTTGAGTCGCAATGCCGACATTGCGAGGTGAAGGACGCTACTGCGGCCAAGATGTACATGTGACCGCGTCCCTCTGCGCAATACTAGCTGAAATAGCTTGGAGTGCCTCTATGGCTGCGAATGCCGGGGCAACCGACCCGCCGATAGCTTCATAGACAGATTGCAACCAGAGGGCTATCTGTCTGTCAATGGCATCTTTAAGTGAAGTCCCATCTTCCACTGCAACTATAGATCTAGCCGCAAGCCTGGAGATTGGGGGATCCACCCTTGGAGCGCTTGAGCACGTCAGGGGGGAAGAGACAACGCGTATTCTCAATACGGTTGAAGAAACGCTTATCGGGATAGGCGTGATGTTCCTGACTGCTTCTCTGGAGTCAGAGTGACCAGCAAGGTACTCAATATACGCTTGAGATACCGAAATAGGGGTTTCTTCTGCTGTGAAGCTGACCCCTCCACTGGAGGAGTTGAGGGAGAAATACCCAACCTTCCATTGATGGACGCTATAAGATTATTCACTATAGCGTCACCATCCGGTGTATCCGGATTGAGAGCGGTCTCAGGATCAGAGTCCTGAACAGCTACGTCTGCATCATCATACAGAGAGTACTGTGATGAAGTCGAGGGCCGTTCTTAGGGAGCTCGCTTAGGCCGTCTGGGACTGTCGTCCGTGTCAGAGCATGCACTCTGGGATGCATGGGACCCTCCTGGAGCCATGATTTGTTTCGAAATATGGGTGGCCAGGGGCATTGAATCAACATTGCCCAAGGTCTGTCTGGACTGCAAAGTCTGTAAGATGTTAGTCATAGTCACAGACAATATATCAGCGGAAACTGCAACTCCGTCCCTGTCCCTGGACAGGGATCACAGGTGGTTCTTTTGGCCACCTGTAGCAGAGACCCCGTTGAGAAATTGCACACACTGGGGGTCCTGGAACAGTATCGCATGCAGTACAAGCAGCATAGAAAGCCTGTGCCTTGGCACCCATGCTTTTTTTTTTTTTTTTTTTGCTGTTGCTGTCTAGCCATCTAGGAGCATTAGCCAAGAATAGCGACCGTACAGTGCAATGTATAGCATACAAGCATGAAGTACAATAAACACTTCAGCACATGCAGTACAAGGAGCATAGAAAGCCTGTGCCTTGGCACCTTTGCTTTTCTGCTGCCGTTGTCTAGTTATTCAGGAGCATTAGCCAAGAAAAGCGACATACAGTGAATGTATAGCATACAAGCATGAAAATAACCACTGCAGCACATGCAATCCAAGCAGCATTGAAAGCTTGTGCCTTAGCACCCTTGCTTTTCTGCTGCTGTTGTCTAGTCATCAAGGAGCATTAGCCAAGAATAGCGACATGCAGTGAATGTACAAGCATGAAAATAAACTCTGCAGTACATGCAATCTAAGCAGCATTGAAAGCTTGTGCCTTAGCACCATTGCTGTTTGCTGCCGCTGTCTAGCCATCTAGGCGGGTAGACAGCCAAGAATAGCCCTTACAGTGCAATGTAAAGCATACAAGCATAAAGGACACATGACACTGCAGCACATGCAAGACAAGCAGCATATAGAGCCTGTGCTTTAGCACCCCTGATCTTTTGCTGCTGTTTCTAGGTCTGCATCCTGAATAGCGACCGTACAAAAGTACAACAGGACACTTCGGCATTAGTGGGTCAGCACTTTAGTTGCCGCTTACCGCCCGCACAAAAGCGGGTGTGTGGCGCCGGAATCCTGTGCTGGTAGCTCAGCGCTTGTCTCAGTTTTCCCGCTCTGCGTGCCGGAATGGCTGCCGGCGTCCAGAGGAGAGGGGCGGGCCGAGGGCGTGCCCGAGACAAGAGCGGGAACCCGGCGCCCACTGTGTCTAGTGAAGGGGGCTGGAGAATGCAAATAAGGCTCCAGCCCTCGGCGCTGCTATAGAACAGCGTCTCTCCCTTTCCCTGAGTGACAGGGAGGGGGCGGGAACGAAGCGGCGCTAGGCCGCAAAAGCCGGGGACTAAAGTTAGAGGCGCCGCCGCCGTAAAAGCGCGGTCGGCGCGTCCCCGGCGCACTACAAGTCGCAGCTGCGCCGCCGCTCCAGGGGCGGTCGGCGCGGCGGTCCCCACACGTAAAGTCCCCCAGTAATCTGCAGGGACTATAAGCCCAGCGCACAGCGCTACCGTCCCCGGCGCACTAGCACACCCAGCAAGCCTGGAGTGTGCGTTGCCATCCGGGGACACAGAGTACCTGAAAGTTGCAGGGCCTTGTCCCTGAACGGCACTCCCGCTCTACATCCAGCAGGTTCTATGGGTCTGTGGATGGAGCCCGGCCTCAGGGCTTGGTGGCCGGAAAGATCCCACTTCCTCAGAGCCCCTCAGGGGGATGGGGAAGGAAAACAGCATGTGGGCTCCAGCCTCCGTACCAGCAATAGGTACCTCAACCTTACAAACCGCAAGTGGGGTGAGAAGGGAGCATGCTGGGGGCCCTAGTATGGGCCCTCTTTTCTTCCATCCGACATAGTCAGCAGCTACTGCTGACTACACAGTGGAGCTATGCGTGGATGTCTGACCTCCTTCGCACAAAGCAGAAAAACTGGTGAGCCAGTGATCCCACTGGGGGTGTATAGCCAGAAGGGGAGGGGCCTTACACTTTTTAGTGTAATTGCTTTGTGTGGCCTCCGGAGGCAGTGCTATACACCCAATCGTCTGGGTCTCCCAATGGAGCGCCGAAGAAAATAATAATAACGGCAAACCTGCAAGCCCTGTCTAAATTCATAAAAAGCACTCACCAGTCAGCCTAGACCCATCAAGGAGTCATAGATGCAGCGGACCCACTCTTAGTCCCAAGATACATGGACCAGATACCTAAATGACACGCCGAAAAATGCACAGTAACAACAAAAATCAGCAATTCAGCGGTCCTCAAAGATCCCACATACAGATGTAGGTAGACGGGGAACTTACCACGTGGCAGGAGCGGCCGTAACTCTCGCTCTCTCAAGGAGCCGCCGCATAATGCCAAGTTTTAAATGTTCCCCCTCATCCGGCCATGTGACGCTGTTTCCGCCCATTTAGTCACATGACAACGGCCGGATGCCGCGTCATGTTGTTTACAATAACTAAGGCAACCAAGTGCCGTCCCCTCACTGCCTGGTCACGTGAATACCACGTCACACAGGCTGAGTATAGGATTACATCAGTCTCAAAACAGAGACAGCACTTTCATTTAATTCATTAGGGCGAACAGCACAGTGTGGTCATTCTTCCAATAAACGGATGTGACCATCACACTAGACAGGAGGAGATTTCATAAAAAGTAGCTACAATAGCATACAGTATTATTATTGTTAGATTGTTTGTAGCATGGAATGTCCACACCGCTGTAAAAGACGGTTCAACCAACGATTGCCACAAACAATTTTAAGGTGACTGCATATTGTATTACAAATTATAGCCATGTCACCAAATTATTAGGACACACCTCTTAAACAAACATCAGAAGTGTGTCACCCATATGTATGGCAGTGTCATTATCATCCAAAAATCAATATTAAAACTCAAAGAATCCCAATAAGGCAAAAGACATCTCCAAGAGAAACATTTTTATATATATATAGATTTGATCATTAAAGAGATCCCATATGTAATGACAATATATGGGGGACTATCCAAAAAAAAACTGACTATGATCTAGAAAGATGAAGAAGATGAAAGGGAGGGTAAAGAAGGAATGGAAGAAAAGAGTGGAATGAAAGGGACTGCCCTTGCCCTAAATAAACTAGCTGTAAATTCTGACCCTACCTATCATGTGGGGGTTGGCGCCCTAAGATAGAACGGTGTGTGGGCGCCCCCACTCGGCCGACGTGTGTCCCTCCTCTCTACCACTGACCCTGCACCACCACTAGATAAAGGGTGCAAAGGAAATTTCCTCATTTAGTCCATTAGGGTGTAGAGTCTTTAACCAATAAATCCATCTGGACTCTTGTTGCAACAACCTCCTGTCCCAATTTCCTCCTCTAGGTAGTGGCTTAACGTGATCAATACCCTGAAATACAATAACAGTGAGGTCCCCATTATGCATGCGATTTATATGTCTTGCCAGTGGTGTATCGTTGTTCAGTCTGATATCCCTGAGGTGTTCACCTATCTGCCGTCTGAACTCCCTACGGGTCTTACCCACATATTCCATTCCACAGACACAGGTCGCCTTATAAATGACCCCCTGTGTCTTACAGTTGATGAAGGATCGAATATCATATTCCTTCTTCGTCACCTGACTTGTAAACCTTTTGCCAACAAGAATCGAATTGCAGGCTATACAACCGCTACATTTGTAGCAGCCCTTCAGGGTTGGAAAACTGACGAAAGGATTTTTCGGATTGAGATAACTATGGACTAGTCGATCTTTAAGTGACCTTGCTCGTTTATATGTAATGGAAGGCCTATCGGTAAGCAAACTCCCAACATCGCCGTCCATCTTCAAAATGGGCCAATATTTCTCAAGGATTTTCCTCACCTCATACGCCCCGTTATCAAAAGTCGTTATGAATCTAATCGTGTCCTTTCCATCATCCTTTGCCATGTTCTTAGGGGGATAAAGAAGGTCTGTTCTTCTGACCTTCCCAATGTCAGCAGCCGCCTCTTTTATTACTTTCATTGGATATCCTCTTTCTAAAAATCTCCTTTCCAGATCGCCTGACTGATCCATAAAGTGCCTCTCATTAGAACAGTTCCTCCGAATTCTTGCGAACTGTCCCTTTGGGATGCCTTTTTTTAGACTGAGTGGATGACTACTCTCCCACCTCAAGAGTGAATTTGTTGAGGTGGGCTTCCGGTAGGTACTTGTTATCAGATTACCCCTCTCGTCTTTTTCAATCAATAGATCCAGAAAGGATAGTTTAGACCTGTCCATTTCAAATGTAAAAAACAGACCCAGGTTATTCGTGTTCAGATCGTTCATGAACAACTTCAATTCATTTTCACTGCCTTTCCACACTAAAAAAATATCATCTATGAATCTGTACCAGATTCCGATGTTCTCATTGGCAGATTCACGATCCTCCCTGAAGACAACCGTTTCCTCCCACCAGCCCAGGAGCAGGTTAGCGTACGACGGGGCACATGGACTCCCCATCGCCGTACCCCTGAGCTGGTGGAAGGTGTGGCCATTAAAAGAGAAGATATTGTGTGTCAAGCAGAAATTGAGGATATCCAAGACAAAGTTAGTGTGTTCCTCACACTGTATCCCCCTGCCTTTCAAAAAATATTTTGTTGCTGTCAAACCCAGATCATGGCGTATGGATGAATACAAGGATTCAACATCAATTCCAACCAAAATTGTCTCTTCATCAAAAGAAAGTCCCTCCAGTTTTTTCAACAAATCAGTCGTATCTGCTATATAGGAACCCAAACCTAATACAAATGGTTTCAAGATGTCATCCAAATAGACCCCCAAATTCTGTGTTAGATTGTTCACACCAGAAATTATGGGCCTGCCCTTCAAAGGATCAACACCCTTATGCAACTTAGGTAAACTATAAAAAGTTGCCATAGTCGGATGTTTAGGGAAGAGAAAATCAAATTCAGATTTACCTATCAAATTATTTAGGGCAAGGGCAGTCCCTTTCATTCCACTCTTTTCTTCCATTCCTTCTTTACCCTCCCTTTCATCTTCTTCATCTTTCTAGATCATAGTCAGTTTTTTTTGGGATAGTCCCCCATATATTGTCATCACATATGGGATCTCTTTAATGATCAAATCTATATATATATAAAAATGTTTCTCTTGGAGATGTCTTTTGCCTTATTGGGATTCTTTGAGTTTTAATATTGATTTTTGGATGATAATGACACTGCCATACATATGGGTGACACACTTCTGATGTTTGTTTAACAGGTGTGTCCTAATAATTTGGTGACATGGCTATAATTTGTAATACAATATGCAGTCACCTTAAAATTGTTTGTGGCAATCGTTGGTTGAACCGTCTTTTACAGCGGTGTGGACATTCCATGCTACAAACAATCTAACAATAATAATACTGTATGCTATTGTAGCTACTTTTTATGAAATCTCCTCCTGTCTAGTGTGATGGTCACATCCGTTTATTGGAAGAATGACCACACTGTGCTGTTCGCCCTAATGAATTAAATGAAAGTGCTGTCTCTGTTTTGAGACTGATGTAATCCTATACTCAGCCTGTGTGACGTGGTATTCACGTGACCAGGCAGTGAGGGGACGGCACTTGGTTGCCTTAGTTATTGTAAACAACATGACGCGGCATCCGGCCGTTGTCATGTGACTAAATGGGCGGAAACAGCGTCACATGGCCGGATGAGGGGGAACATTTAAAACTTGGCATTATGCGGCGGCTCCTTGAGAGAGCGAGAGTTACGGCCGCTCCTGCCACGTGGTAAGTTCCCCGTCTACCTACATCTGTATGTGGGATCTTTGAGGACCGCTGAATTGCTGATTTTTGTTGTTACTGTGCATTTTTCGGCGTGTCATTTAGGTATCTGGTCCATGTATCTTGGGACTAAGAGTGGGTCCGCTGCATCTATGACTCCTTGATGGGTCTAGGCTGACTGGTGAGTGCTTTTTATGAATTTAGACAGGGCTTGCAGGTTTGCCGTTATTATTATTTTTTTGTCATTCTGTATATTCTGGCATATTGTGCAGCCCACAGGTACATATTTGAATGAGACCTGAGATGGATTTCTGACTCCCCTGAAGAGTGAATTTTGAATGAAACGCGTCGGGAGAAAACATTCTTAAGGGTTCCATTTGGAATGAATTGGACCCCAATATCCTCATGAAGAGTGGCACCTTTATAAATTTGGTGAGATAAATCCAATTTCCTAAGGGCTCCATTATGGAATAACTTGGACCCCAATTTCTGTGATGAGCGGCACCTGTATTAATTTGGTGAGATTAATCTAATTTATTATGATCATTACTAGTGGACTTTAAAGGTACCCATGATTTGGTGAGATGGGTCTAATCTAGTACTGATGTTGAAACTCACTTTGGTTTATATATATCCCCTAAGAGGCAGGAGGGGTTAAAACCTATCTATTAGTGTTGTTTGTCTTTGGTCTTTGACCATTTTAGTGGAAATATTAAAGGTTAATTTTTTAAAAAAAATTTTTTTTTGCACTGAGAGAGTTGCCATCTGTTAATTGCTGTAACTGTTGAATATTGAAATTTACCCATTGGCTATTTGCGTTCTAATTGATGAATATGGCAGGTTTTTTGAGCACAAGTTTTGATACGGGCTCTTGGGCTAATGAGGCGAGGGACGTATTTTCAGAGAAAACATTTATTCAAAAAAAGTACACCCCTACTTTGAATGGTGCTTTTCGAGAATTAACTAAAATTTATAAAAATAGGACATCCTCCTGGTGGGAGGTGCAGTCCCTAGAGGTTTACTTGCGTGATAGGATAGTACCGAGGCATTTGAGAATCTCCCTACAGCCTGGCTATCGTTATAGAAGTCAGGAATTAGCTGCTAAATGGGAGAAGGAAGCAACTGAGAGTTCCCTTCGACTCATGACGTTGCTCCTGGAGGAAGAAAAAAAGAACCTTGCAGACCTAGAAAAATCGCTTAAAGAGCAGATAGACATGACCAATACTTTCTCGAAAGAACCAGACTTTCAGGGGAAGGAAAAAACTCTGCAAAACACGATTGAAAAATATCAGTACCATCTGAAAGATAAAAAACACAAATTTTATAATAGAGATATGCAAGATTTCAGAGAGAATAAGATCTACAATTTTGTCCCCCCACGTTTTGTGAGACCTAGCGAAACTGAGTGCTCCACAACAGACACAGATGTGTCTGATTCTGAGGGGAGAAATATAGGAGCAAGAGGTAGGAAGAAGAAGAACTTTGGGAATGGTAGAGGCAGGTTTAACCAACCCTATCAGAGTAATCATTTTTTAGAACCAAGGGAACACTTCCTCAGGAATCGAATGAACAGGGGGGGCTTTCAAAATCCTCAGGATACCAACAAGTAGTGAACCTCTCAAGTAGGGCTCTGTCTATGACAGAGATGAGTGTATTAAGCAAGGGTCTCTCTTTTGTGCCCACAACGGATTATAATGATTTTGAAAGTGTCAAGGATCTCAATCTCTTCATCAGAAAACTAAAATGGAAGAAATTCTTCATTAGAGACAATAAGAAGATATGTATGGATATGGGGATCCCAGATGACATCCTTGAAGATGTCAGACTTCTATATAATCTGGATGTCATGGGGCCTGACCTAACTGGTCAAGGTCCCTTTACAGATCTCAGGTTGAAGAGCACGAAGATGCCACCAATCCAGAGTGACCTCAGTGCTATTGATGTTTTTTGTAATCTTGTGTCTCATGAACTGGAGAATTTGAAACCCAAGCATAGGACGAAATTTAATCTGACTAGGGAGGAGATGGAGAGCCTTGACACTTTGGGGAGAGCTACAGATATTATTATCAAGCAATCGGATAAGGGGGGGAATACTGTTGTGATGGATCGTGACAAATACTTGACTATGTGTTATAATATACTTGGAGACCAGAATGGTTATGCAAAATTGAGGTCTGATCCATCACAGCAGTATTCAAGGGAGCTAAAATCCATCCTCCTTGCCGCATTGAATAAAAATTTGATAGGTAAATCTGAATTTGATTTTCTCTTCCCTAAACATCCGACTATGGCAACTTTTTATAGTTTACCTAAGTTGCATAAGGGTGTTGATCCTTTGAAGGGCAGGCCCATAATTTCTGGTGTGAACAATCTAACACAGAATTTGGGGGTCTATTTGGATGACATCTTGAAACCATTTGTATTAGGTTTGGGTTCCTATATAGCAGATACGACTGATTTGTTGAAAAAACTGGAGGGACTTTCTTTTTTTTTTCCAAAACGTTTTTTATTGATTTTTCAAATTTGTAAAAACATGACAAGTATCATTGCAAAAAAAGAACATTCGTCTGACAAAATGTGACATAGAGGTGGGTGATACCCCAATTTGGAGTTCCATGTTGCTGTTCGATTTAAGATAGTATACAGTAACATTAAACCAAAACAGAGGTAATGAAATATAATATAACATATGCAATACAATTCGTTAAATCTCTGTGTCGTCCCTGAATGATTTCAATTTTGCTAGCGTGTCTTGGTATTCCCAACCGTCTCGTCTCCCCCTCCCGCCAGAGCCCCCTCCTAGGTGATTCTCAGTTTACCCAGGCTGTCCTGGATATCGCTCAGGATATACCACTCCGAGTGAACAAAAGGTGCCATCAGGTTAATTATTTCTCCCTGTGTGAATTGGCTTTCAATAAAATGTCTCCATCTCACAAAAAACTTGGCTGTCAACCCATCTTTATCCCTCTCCGCTTCTAGTTTTTCCCACTTCAGAAGGTTGTGTAATTCGCCCACAACCTCCTTTATGGATGGGCCCTCCCTTTGAATCCAGTGTTTTAAGATGCAACGCTTAGCTATCATGGCTATGTCATGCGTTATTGCGTATTTCCTCTTTTCCTGCGTGCTCGGTCCTCCTCCTACTCCTCCCTCAAAGGAGTGGAAAATCCACACCATTAAGTCTAGTTTGCTGAAAATTCCCCATGTTGACTGGGCAAATAGTCTGACTTGGTTCCAGAACCTAGCGATTGTCTCACATTCCCATAGCCCATGCAGCATATCCGTTTTTTCTTTTTGACACTTAGGACACCACCTATCCCTACCTGGTATGTTGAAACCTATAATGGCCCTATGTAGAATTCTGAATTGAGTGTCTCTCCATCTCTCATTGGTAATATGTTTCCGCACTTGTACCCATCCTCTCAGTATATCATCCACCACTTCTTCCCTTCCCAATTGTTTCCCCCACGCTTTTAAAGTCCGACTATCCTCCCGTGAGATAAGCACCCCCCTTAGCGATCGATATATTTTAGAGACATTTATACTTGTTACATCACATTCCAGTAACTCATCAATCGAACTTCTGTTCAGCTCTCTTCCAACCACACCCAGGTCTCCTATTATTCCATGTTTCAATTGTTCATACTGGATGACATGTGAGCTATTAAGGTTGTACTTATCCAACACTTCCCGACCTGTCATCCACCTCCTGTCCTCCACATTCATAACATCTATCATTCTCCTGACTCCCCTCTCTTTCCATCTAGTAAATAGCTTGTTTTCTCGTCCCAGGGGAAAATTTGGGAATGCCCAGGGGTTCAAGTACTTGGACACTTTCCATGAGAGCCCCAGTTTTTTCCTTACCGACTTCCATGTTAGCATGGTGTCTCGGAATATAATTGAGTTCCTTATGTGCCCTTCAACCCTGGATAGTGGGGAGTGCAGAATGGACGTCAGATCCCACGGTGACGCATATTTAGTTTCCATCGCATGATCTGAGTGCCTACTCGTTCCTCTCACCCAATCAATTACATGCCTCATGATACATACAAGATTATACCCTTGGACATCTGGAAAGTTTAGACCTCCCTCCTCTGCTGACTTCATCAGCGTACGCAGCTTTATTCTGGGTTTCCTTCCCCTCCACAGAAATTCTGTATACGCGGAGTTGAGCTTATTCACATCCTTTAGTTTTAGCAATAGCGGGATTGTCTGGAAGGGATACAGCAGCCTAGGAAAGCTCATCATTTTTATCAGGTGGCATCTTGCCAGTAATGGAAGTGGCAGACCTTTCCATCCCTTTAATTGAACTATAATTTTCCTGATTAGCGGTCCATAATTCAAGTTATAGATTGTTTCCACCGATCTTCCTATATGCACTCCCAGGTATTTAATTGAAGATTGTGCTATAGGAATTCCACATAGACAGCCATCCCTTATTTGTCCCCCCATTGTCCCATGATGCCCCTTTAGGAACATGATCTCGCATTTTTTTTTGTTCAGTTTGAAACCGGAGAATGAGCCAAATTTTTCAATCAAGGCAAGAGTCTGTGGCAAATCCGCACCGGGGTCCCCCATATAAAGTATGATGTCATCAGCAAAAAGCGCTGTCTTTACTTCTGAACCCCTTATCTTGATTCCTTTAAAGCTATTTTGTCCCTGTAGTATTCTTGACAACGGCTCGATTGCCAGGTTGAATAAAAGAGGAGATAATGGGCAGCCCTGTCTTGTTCCCTTCATCAAAGGGAACACGTCTGATAGAAAGCCCGGAGTGTGTACCCTAGCTCCCGAGTTGGCATAAAGGTTTCTAATGTAAAGTCTCATCTTGCCTACAATCCCTATGGCCTCCATTACCCTGTCTAACCACCCCCAATTTACATTATCAAACGCTTTTTCTGCGTCAAGTGTAACTAGGGCAGGTCTAGCCCCTCCCTCAGTGAGACCCAGTCTAACCGCGTCTACCACTAGAATTGTCTTTCGGATATTGGTAACGGCATTTCTCCCCTTAATAAACCCCACCTGGTGATTCGTAATGATCCTAGGTAAGATCTCGGCCAGTCTATTAGCCATGATCTTGGACATAATTTTTAAATCCTGATTTATGAGCGATATAGGTCTAAAACTAGAGGGATCATCCAGGTCCTTGGTTCCCTTGGGGAGTAATTTAATATATGCTATGTTGGAATTTTTGGTTATTTCCGCCCCTCCCAGGAAAGCATTAAAGACTGAGGTTAGATCCGGCGAGATCAGATCCTTCAGAGCCTTATAGAATTCACTATTGAAACCGTCAGGTCCCGGTGCCTTGTTGGTGTTAAGCTCCCCAATTGTTCTCGTCACCTCCTCTACTGTGATATCTGCGTTTAAGGCACTCAAATCTTCCTCCGTCAAGCTAGGCATCTGGGCTTGTCTTAGCCACTCTGCCTCATCAGTCATGTCGTTGTTCCCTGACCCATATAGTTTTCTATAGTAATCTCCCAACAGTTTATTAATGTCCTTAGGATCCGTAGTCACCTCTCCCCCCTTTGTTTTCAGTTTAGAGATCACTGTCATCTTTCTGCTGCCCCTTGCCAGATTGGCCAACATCCTTCCCGCCTTGTTGCCAAACCTATGTAAGTCAACCTCCTTGTGCGACCAGAATAGTTGTTCCTTTTTTTTGGCCCATTCGTCAAATCCCTCTTTTGCCTCCAGCCATCTGCCTTTTGTCATGGGAGATCTATTTGTCACATAATTTGTATATGCTACCCGTACTGCTTCACTATGGAAATTATAATTCTCATTGGTTTTCCGTTTGATCATGGCTGCGTACCCCACCAGACGGCCCCTTAGGACCGCTTTTGCCGTTTCCCAAAATATCACTGGGGACTCTCTATGTTCCTTATTGTCCTCTGCGAATTCTCCCCACCACTCCTGTAGCACCTTATGGAAATTATCTTGCCTGAGAAGGAACGATGGGAATCTCCATATGATATCTGTACCTCTCCTGAATTTCTCTCTAATGCCCAATCTCACCGGACTATGATCAGAGATCACCATATTCTCTATCACACAATCTTGCGTACCACTCAGTAAGTCTTGCGAGATCCAGAACTGATCAATACGTGACCAGCTATCATGAGGGTGAGAGAAGTGTGTATACTCTCTGTCATGTGGGTGAGTTAGTCTCCAGATGTCTTTCAGTCCTACGTCTTCTAATGTTACATCCCTATTGTCTAAACTCCTGCCCACATTAGCTGTCCCCTCCTCGCCCCTCCTCCTATCTTCAGCTGAGTCTGGGACGGTGTTAAAATCGCCTCCCACTATAATGTTAGCCTCCCCATCTGCTAATATGATGGCCTTTATGTCATCATGAAATGTGATTTGTTGTGAATTTGGGCCATAGACATTATAAATACTGAGTTTACCCGCTGGACTAACGATTGTTAAGTGCTGCCACCTTCCATGGTCGTCTGCCTCATGTGCCACTACCTCATGACTGAATTGTTTATTTATTAGAATCATAGTGCCCGCTTTTCTACCTTGTGCCGCTGCCCCGTAAACGGTGCCCACCCAATGTTTCTTCATGCGGAAAAAGTCCTCCCCCCCCAAGTGGGTTTCCTGTAATAAGGCAATGTCTGTCTTTAGTCTTTTCAGATGTCTCAATATCATTGCTCGTTTGTTAGGTGATCTCAGCCCTTTAACATTCCACGTAGTTATCTGTATCATGTTTACCTGTGTATTCTGCTTTTACTACTCCCTCCCCTATGGGCCCCTGCATCAAGGAAGACGAGATGTTCGACACTAGAATCACAGTTGGTACCACAAAATCGACACTCCCTTTCCCCACCTTGCAAATATAACAAATACAACAAAAAGCATGTAACTGTAAAACATATTTTCCCTTCCGAGAAATCCACGGCGCTTCCCGCCACGTTGGTGAGCTCCCCTATTCCTAGCCAAAATATGTAGCTCCCTAATCACCCCCCAAAAAATATATGTTCTATCCCCGGACTAACTTGAATAAGCCTTTGAAAATTATGCAAAAATTAGCACAGTATGTCAAAACCTCAGCAAGATTCTCCAGTCCTACTTATCTCTGACTCCAGGTAGCCATCAGTCCGCCCAGAACAGGCCCACTTCATTTGAATTTGGATGATGTTCCTGGACAAAGGAGAAAAAGAAAAAAAAGACCAAGGGGAGAGAAGATGGAGAAAGAAAGAAGAAGAACAAAAAAAAAAAAAAAAAAAAAAAAGAGAGGGGGGGAGAGGACCCAGACTTTGGGATGTTTTCCTCTCTTTTCTCCCTTCCCCCTCCTCCTCTCACCTCCCCAACCCTCTCTCCGTAATGCATCCTCCTCAACGCCTCTCCCTGTTTGGGAAGAGAAAAAAAAAAACAAAAAAAAAAAACAGGCAAAAAAAGGAAAAACAATGAGCGAGTTCCAGTTCAGGTATCATGGTTTCTCTCCAAGGGTTGGTTCCTGTGTTCCAGGCGAGAATTATGCTGTCGACCCGGGCTTGGCCTCCTTTCCTCCCTGGTCTCGACTTGCTTTTGTCCCCCAAGACGTCCCACACCTCTTCCTGAGCTTGTGGGGGATCCTCTTCTATTATTCCCTTCTCCACTAGCTCCTTTTTCTTGCCTTTCTGACCTAGTCTTGTTGAGCTCTGCCATGAGAATGTTTTCTGCTTCTTTGTAGTCCTTGTAGTATACAAACGAGCCATTGGGGTTTCTAACTTTCAGTGTAGCAGGGTATAATAGCTGGCACTTTACTTTTTTGTTGTACAGAAATGAGCAAATTTTGGTAAATTCTTTTCTCCTTCTGGATACTTCCGCTGAATAATCCCCAAAAATTAGTAGTCTGTTGCCTTGATATTGTAGTGGACGCTTTTGTTCTCTAAAGGCCCTCAATATTTCCTCCTTATGCTTATAATCAAGGTATTTGACAATCACCTGCCTGGCTCTTATCGGGGTATTCTTGTTTGAGTTTTGGCCCTCTCCCTTATTCGCCTCCTGGTGTCTCAGTGGACCCACTCTGTGGGCTCTTTCAACTCTGAATTTCGCCTTTATGCCCAGGGCCTGCGGTAGCTCCAACTCGCATATATTATCCAACTGTCCAATCGACACAGACTCTGGCAACCCGACTATACGTAGGTTGTTTCGTCTCGATCTGTTTTCCAAATCGTCTGCTTTATCCTTCAAGTATTCATTAGATTTTGCTAGAGCTGCTATTTGTGCTTGCATAGCCAGTATTGTCTCCTCGGAGTCAGATATTCTCTGCTCTGATTCTGCCAGTCTAGAGGCATGGGCATTTATCTGTTTTTGCATATTAGCTAATGATGTTTGTATGGCTGCCTCAATAGCCACTTTAACCTCTTTTGACAAGTGTGATGTCACTTCTTCAGCCAGTTTTTTATAGTCCACATTAAGCTTTTGTGTGTACTTGTCTTGGCCTGCAGGTGGTGCTGTTTTCTTAGTTCTCTTTGTCTGGACTGGGCCACCACCTCCATCCCCCAATAGCTTGCAGGCTTGTGATGTTGGTGTAGTAAGCTGCTTTTTGTTTCCTTTGGAAGGGGTACTATGAATTCTTGCATTTGACTTCCTGTGAGTCTGAGTGGGATTAATCTCCCTGTACTGTTTGTCAGTTTCATCCTCCAACACTGCTGTGTCTCTGAGCTGCCCTGCTTTGTCTGCATCTTCTCTCCCCTCTGCCTCCATATCTCCTTCATCCTCCCATTGCGATCCACGGTCATCAGTCCCCTGCATCCACCTCTCTCCTGCTGTGTCCTCCTGTGACTCCTTGCTCATATCTTCCTTATCTCCTGTCTCCTCGCTCATATCTCCCTTATCTCTCCCCTTCCAGCTCTGTGTTTGCTTTTCTGTGTCTCTCACCATGCGTTCAGGCTCCTCCCCCATCAGGCTCCGCGCCATTATCTTATCTTCTCCCCTGTCCATATCAAAGCTTCTCCAGGCTGACTCACTGCTCCCAGAGCTTCTCAGGAGGTACCTTTCCATAGCTGTCTGCTTTAGGTAACCTCCTGTGCTGCTCTCTGTTTGGTGGCTCGTCCGGGGGGGTCTGTTTTTAGTCGGTTTCTGTGAGGGGTGGCAGGAGATTCTCCTCTAAGCTTCCACCTCAGCCAGGACAGGAACAGGAAGTCGGGACTTTCTTTTCATGAAGAGACAATTTTGGTTGGAATTGATGTTGAATCCTTGTATTCATCCATACGCCATGATCTGGGTTTGACAGCAACAAAATATTTTTTGAAAGGCAGGGGGATACAGTGTGAGGAACACACTAACTTTGTCTTGGATATCCTCAATTTCTGCTTGACACACAATATCTTCTCTTTTGATGGCCACACCTTCCACCAGCTCAGGGGTACGGCGATGGGGAGTCCATGTGCCCCGTCGTACGCTAACCTGCTCCTGGGCTGGTGGGAGGAAACGGTTGTCTTCAGGGAGGATCGTGAATCTGCCAATGAGAACATCGGAATCTGGTACAGATTCATAGATGATATTTTTTTAGTGTGGAAAGGCAGTGAAAATGAATTGAAGTTGTTCATGAACGATCTGAACACGAATAACCTGGGTCTGTTTTTTACATTTGAAATGGACAGGTCTAAACTATCCTTTCTGGATCTATTGATTGAAAAAGACGAGAGGGGTAATCTGATAACAAGTACCTACCGGAAGCCCACCTCAACAAATTCACTCTTGAGGTGGGAGAGTAGTCATCCACTCAGTCTAAAAAAAGGCATCCCAAAGGGACAGTTCGCAAGAATTCGGAGGAACTGTTCTAATGAGAGGCACTTTATGGATCAGTCAGGCGATCTGGAAAGGAGATTTTTAGAAAGAGGATATCCAATGAAAGTAATAAAAGAGGCGGCTGCTGACATTGGGAAGGTCAGAAGAACAGACCTTCTTTATCCCCCTAAGAACATGGCAAAGGATGATGGAAAGGACACGATTAGATTCATAACGACTTTTGATAACGGGGCGTATGAGGTGAGGAAAATCCTTGAGAAATATTGGCCCATTTTGAAGATGGACGGCGATGTTGGGAGTTTGCTTACCGATAGGCCTTCCATTACATATAAACGAGCAAGGTCACTTAAAGATCGACTAGTCCATAGTTATCTCAATCCGAAAAATCCTTTCGTCAGTTTTCCAACCCTGAAGGGCTGCTACAAATGTAGCGGTTGTATAGCCTGCAATTCGATTCTTGTTGGCAAAAGGTTTACAAGTCAGGTGACGAAGAAGGAATATGATATTCGATCCTTCATCAACTGTAAGACACAGGGGGTAATTTATAAGGCGACCTGTGTCTGTGGAATGGAATATGTGGGTAAGACCCGTAGGGAGTTCAGACGGCGGATAGGTGAACACCTCAGGGATATCAGACTGAACAACGATACACCACTGAAAAGACATATAAATCGCATGCATAATGGGGACCTCACTGTTATTGTATTTCAGGGTATTGATCACGTTAAGCCACTACCTAGAGGAGGAAATTGGGACAGGAGGTTGTTGCAACAAGAGTCCAGATGGATTTATTGGTTAAAGACTCTACACCCTAATGGACTAAATGAGGAAATTTCCTTTGCACCCTTTATCTAGTGGTGGTGCAGGGTCAGTGGTAGAGAGGAGGGACACACGTCGGCCGAGTGGGGGCGCCCACACACCGTTCTATCTTAGGGCGCCAACCCCCACATGATAGGTAGGGTCAGAATTTACAGCTAGTTTATTTAGGGCAAGGGCAGTCCCTTTCATTCCACTCTTTTCTTCCATTCCTTCTTTACCCTCCCTTTCATCTTCTTCATCTTTCTAGATCATAGTCAGGTTTTTTTTGGGATAGTCCCCCATATATTGTCATCACATATGGGATCTCTTTAATGATCAAATCTATATATATATAAAAATGTTTCTCTTGGAGATGTCTTTTGCCTTATTGGGATTCTTTGAGTTTTAATATTGATTTTTGGATGATAATGACACTGCCATACATATGGGTGACACACTTCTGATGTTTGTTTAAGAGGTGTGTCCTAATAATTTGGTAACATGGCTATAATTTGTAATACAATATGCAGTCACCTTAAAATTGTTTGTGGCAATCGTTGGTTGAACCGTCTTTTACAGCGGTGTGGACATTCCATGCTACAAACAATCTAACAATAATAATACTGTATGCTATTGTAGCTACTTTTTATGAAATCTCCTCCTGTCTAGTGTGATGGTCACATCCGTTTATTGGAAGAATGACCACACTGTGCTGTTCGCCCTAATGAATTAAATGAAAGTGCTGTCTCTGTTTTGAGACTGATGTAATCCTATACTCAGCCTGTGTGACGTGGTATTCACGTGACCAGGCAGTGAGGGGACGGCACTTGGTTGCCTTAGTTATTGTAAACAACATGACGCGGCATCCGGCCGTTGTCATGTGACTAAATGGGCGGAAACAGCGTCACATGGCCGGATGAGGGGGAACATTTAAAACTTGGCATTATGCGGCGGCTCCTTGAGAGCGAGAGTTACGGCCGCTCCTGCCACGTGGTAAGTTCCCCGTCTACCTACATCTGTATGTGGGATCTTTGAGGACCGCTGAATTGCTGATTTTTGTTGTTACTGTGCATTTTTCGGCGTGTCATTTAGGTATCTGGTCCATGTATCTTGGGACTAAGAGTGGGTCCGCTGCATCTATGACTCCTTGATGGGTCTAGGCTGACTGGTGAGTGCTTTTTATGAATTTAGACAGGGCTTGCAGGTTTGCCGTTATTATTATTTTTTTGTCATTCTGTATATTCTGGCATATTGTGCAGCCCACAGGTACATATTTGAATGAGACCTGAGATGGATTTCTGACTCCCCTGAAGAGTGAATTTTGAATGAAACGCGTCGGGAGAAAACATTCTTAAGGGTTCCATTTGGAATGAATTGGACCCCAATATCCTCATGAAGAGTGGCACCTTTATAAATTTGGTGAGATAAATCCAATTTCCTAAGGGCTCCATTATGGAATAACTTGGACCCCAATTTCTGTGATGAGCGGCACCTGTATTAATTTGGTGAGATTAATCTAATTTATTATGATCATTACTAGTGGACTTTAAAGGTACCCATGATTTGGTGAGATGGGTCTAATCTAGTACTGATGTTGAAACTCACTTTGGTTTATATATATCCCCTAAGAGGCAGGAGGGGTTAAAACCTATCTATTAGTGTTGTTTGTCTTTGGTCTTTGACCATTTTAGTGGAAATATTAAAGGTTAATTTTTAAATTTTAAAAAAAACTATTTTGTGTGACATAATGCTAGCTTACGGGTATAAAAATTCCAAGTTTGAAAATTGCTACATTTCCACAATTAAAAAAATAATGTCCTATATTTACCATTATCATGAAGTACAATGTGTCAATAAAAACAAAATCTCAGAATCACTGGGAACCATTGAAGCGTTCTAGAGTTATTACATCATAAAGTGACACTGGTCAGATTTCTAAAATGTGGCCTGGTCATTAAGGGGTTAAACTAAGATATGTCGTGTAATTAGCATCACCGGTGTTTACTAACTATAATCAGTTAACTGGTTACTTATAGGGTGAAAAGTAGTTACTGTGCTGTTTGGTATCATGGTATGTACCACACTGAACATAGAGCAAAGAAAGCTAAGGGGAGAGTTCTCTCAGGAGATTAGAAAGAAATCTAGACACAAACATGTTAGAGCTAAAGGCTATAAGACCATCTCCAATAAGCTTGATGTTCATGTTCCTATTACTACAGTTGCACATATTATTCAGAAGATGAAGATCTATGGGACTATAGCCACTCTCCTTGGATGTGGCCGCAAGAGGAAAACTGAAGAGACGGGTAATACGAATTGGAGCCAAAGAGGTGTCAGAACTACCACGCTAACTCATGGGGAAAAAAATGGTGAATGTTGATGAATAAATACCTGATGGATGTAATGTAGCAGTGGGATGGGACACTGTAAGGTGCAGAGGCAAATTGAATCCTGCATACAAAAAACAGATTACAAATTATAGGATGGATTATACATGGTGCATGGATTTGCACTGGTAACAACCAGTGTAGAGTGAGTAAAGGGGGGGGGGGCGACTTGCCTAGCTAGCAGTTTAGAGAGTCACAGGAGATGGCATGCTCCTTTAGGGAAAAAAAAAAGAGTCCAGCGATGGTGAGACTAGGTACTAAATAGAAAAATACCTGTAAAAAAACAATGAACTTATGTGGTATATAAATGGAGGTGCTGTTATTAGCTGGGGCAAAGTCTTCATCGATTAGCAGTAATATATTAAGTTAATTTTTTTTTACACCATTTTGAAGAATTTAGTGAAAAACAAGCAACGAGTACCCCTATACAGAAAAAGAAAAGGGACTTGAAATAAAGATGCAAATGATGGTTCGGAGAATTAGCGTATGATATTTTCCATTTTCCGGAGCTCAGCTTGCTGTCTGCCAGTAAATAGGGATATTCATTGCTTACCTGCAGAAGACAAAAATTGACTGATGACGGGTAACAGAAGCCTCTTTAGTGGTTGGACTATAAAAAGTAAAAAAGGGACTCAGGACCCCTCTTGCAGTGATGTCTGGTGGGACCCCTGGTGATCATATATTTGCAGTCATGTTGGTGAGCTCATTATGTATCTTTGTCCTGTTCTTGGGCAAACAAGCACAGACACCACTATGTAGTACCTGTTAAAAGGGATAGCAGTGCCAACCACATGGCACAAAATATCCTATTTTTGATAAATTTGGGCCATTGTCCTTCAGGCCCTCCTACCACTACCAGCCATTGTCCCCAGAACAATCGCCGTCAGTGTGAACTGCTATCTCCCTTATAGTCAATCATTGTTGTGAGACAAGTTTGAGCCGCTGTCCCAAAAACGGGCTAGCCATTACATGCCATAGCAAAAATAAATAAATAAGTAAAATCATCAAATGATGACTCATTTGATTATTTTTCAGAGGGTCTTTCGGTTTATGGCAAATTGTGGTTGGCCCATTTTGGGACGCTGGCTTATACTCCTTTCTCAATGCTGATGAAATGTAAAAAAGATGGTGGCTCCCACTCGCGGCTACTGTTATGGGGGACCAAAGGAACACTGTGGCTTGGTATTATTATATGAGGATCTAACCTGCATTGTGGCTAGCTCTACTCTTAAGAATCTTTGAAATGGGAGAATCCCTTTAAAAGTAGCAGCCAGATCAGAGCCGTCCACCATGCAGGTTAGATCCTTATCATAACAGCCAGCCATGATGCCTCTCAGGATCTGGTATCATTGCCAACCCACAGTGTCATAATAAAGGTAGTGATGAATGGTGGGAGGTGTACTGGTAAAATAGGAGGCACACCCCAGGGCCAGGGGCGGTAAAGAGATTTTATTTAAATATACATTCGCCGATAGAGAAAGGTACAAATAAATAGATCTCCCTCCTGCGTGATCCTAGATGGGGAAGGAGCCATCACACTGCGTCGCCTTATAAAATTCACAGTATCTATGGCTTCTTCAGATAAGGCCGAGGATCTGCCGCTTCTCCCGGTCACATCGCACCTCTGAGGCTGAATGTGACCGAGAGAAGCATGGATGGGCTCAAACCAGCAAGCAGATGCCAAGGAAAGCCATCACCATTTAACAAGTGCAGTCAGGTTACCAAGCAGCAAGATGGCGGACAGCGTGAGGTGGGCCGGAGAAGATCGGGTGTCCAACTTACAGAGGACTCTATGATATCTGTAGTAGAGGTAAGGAAGCAAGCTTAGTGACTGATATTTTTCGTACCTGGGCCTGTCGCTCGAGATAAAGCACAGGTTGCCATCCGAAGTAATGAAACAAAAAGCCACTAATTTACAGTATAAAAGATGACAACTAAATATACATCTAAAAAAAACATAAATACCAAAAAAAGAAAGGTCAGGGTGTTGAGAGATCAGTGCAGAGGCCGAGCGCCCGGTACATCAAACGTGTACAGTCGACGCTCGATTTCAGGTGGAGCTGTATACACTCAAGGTCTCCATGTCTTCAGATCCATCACAAATTAAGTCCTACATAGAAACACTTTCCACAAAGTTGAAGTCATGCCAAGCACAGGGGCACTGCCGTGTTACAAGTCCAGCGCCTTTGACTTGTTACGGATGACCCCCTCCCCCCATATTTTCACTTCTCAGTAAGCTTAACCACAGGAGGTGAGGGGATCTGCCCCGGGGCACGTGCAGGTTGTCTTTTAATCAGTTCATCCTAATACTTCGTCTACCTATTCGAGAGTCTCGGTTTTGGGGTCAGTTTCTTTACTTCGGAACCAACCCCCTCGATTGTGGGAATTGTGAAGATCCAGAAGGCCCTGGAGGTGGAGCTGTTCTTCGGCCGCCAGTCTTGGGTCTGGAAATGGGAGTGAAATAATAAATACATAATATAAATAAGAAAAAAAAAAAAAAAAGAGTAACGGCAATAGCAACAAAAATCCACTGACCTCACAGCAGTTAAAGTGCACCAATCACCAGGATTTTCCTATATAAGCTAAAGCCAGGGCTATACTGGCACTATCAGGCTGATTCTATACATACCTTTACTTGTCAGCTAGGATGTTTAGGTTTGAAACACAAGCAAATATAGTTTGTAAGATGAGCAGCTTTTTGATTGGCAGCAGCTGCTGATCAGCTGGGGTGGGTATTTATGATTCCCGCCCCCTGCCTGTTCAAATGGTTGTGGCTAGAAGTACCTGTGCGATGTCATACCCATGTGATCAGAAAGGGCAGGGCCTCAGCCAACAGAAAGAAGGGAATTTTGTTACTTACCGTAAATTCCTTTTCTTCTATCTCCTATTGGGAGACCCAGACGATTGGGTGTATAGCACTGCCTCCGGAGGCCACACAAAGCAATTACACTAAAAAGTGTAAGGCCCCTCCCCTTCTGGCTATACACCCCCAGTGTGATCACTGGCTCACCAGTTTTAGTGCAAAAGCAAGAAGGAGGAAAGCCAATAACTGGTTTAAACAAATTCACTCCGAAGTAACCTCGGAGAACTGAAAACCGTTTAACATGAACAACATGTGTACCCGAAAAACAACCAAAAATCCCGAAGGACAACAGGGCGGGTGCTGGGTCTCCCAATAGGAGCTAGAAGAAAAGGAATTTACGGTAAGTAACAAAATTCCCTTCTTCTTCGGCGCTCCATTGGGAGACCCAGACGATTGGGACGTCCAAAAGCTGTCCCTGGGTGGGTAAAGAATACCTCATGTTAGAGCTGCAAGACAGCCCTCCCCTATATGGAGGCAACTGCCGCCTGCAGGACTCTTCTACCTAGGCTGGCGTCCGCCGAAGCGTAGCTATGCACCTGATAATGTTTGGTGAAAGTGTGCAGACTCGACCAGGTAGCTGCCTGGCACACCTGTTGAGCCGTAGCCTGGTGTCGCAATGCCCAGGACGCACCCACGGCTCTGGTAGAATGGGCCTTCAGCCCTGATGGAACCGGAAGCCCAGCAGAACGGTAGGCTTCAAGAATTGGTTCTTTGATCCATCGAGCCAGGGTGGCTTTGGAAGCCTGCGACCCTTTGCGCTTGCCAGCGACAAGGACAAAGAGTGCATCCGAGCGGCGCAGGGGCGCCGTGCGGGAAATGTAGATTCTGAGTGCTCTCACCAGATCTAACAAATGTAAATCCTTCTCATACCGATGAACTGCATGAGGACAAAACGAAGGCAAAGAGATATCCTGATTAAGATGAAAAGAGGATACCACCTTCGGGAGAAACTCCTGAATGGGGCGCAGCACTACCTTGTCCTGGTGGAAGACCAGGAAGGGAGCCTTGCATGATAGCGCTGCCAGCTCAGACACTCTCCGAAGAGATGTGATCGCTACCAGAAAAACCACTTTCTGTGATAGTCTAGAAAGTGAAACCTCCCTCAGAGGCTCGAAGGGCGGCTTCTGGAGGGCAACTAGTACCCTGTTCAGATCCCATGGATCTAACGGCCGCTTGTACGGGGGTACGATATGGCAAACCCCCTGTAGGAACGTGCGCACCTTAGGAAGGCGTGCCAAACGCCTCTGAAAAAAGACGGATAGCGCCGAGACCTGACCTTTAAGGGAGCCGAGCGACAAACCTTTTTCTAACCCAGATTGCAGGAAAGAAAGAAAGGTAGACAATGCAAATGGCCAGGGAGACACTCCCTGAGCAGAGCACCAGGATAAGAATATCCTCCACGTTCTGTGGTAGATCTTAGCGGACGTGGGCTTCCTAGCTTGTCTCATGGTGGCAACGACCCCTTGGGATAATCCTGAAGACGCTAGGATCCAGGACTCAATGGCCACACAGTCAGGTTCAGGGCCGCAGAATTCCGATGGAAAAACGGCCCTTGGGACAGTAAGTCTGGTCGGTCTGGTAGTGCCCACGGTTGGCCGACCGTGAGCTGCCACAGATCCGGATACCACGCCCTCCTCGGCCAGTCTGGAGCGACGAGTATGACGCGGCTGCAATCGGATCTGATCTTGCGTAGCACTCTGGGCAAGAGTGCCAGAGGTGGAAACACATAAGGGAGCCGGAACTGCGACCAATCTTGCACTAGGGCGTCTGCCGCCAGCGCCCTTTGATCGCGAGACCGTGCCATGAAGGTTGGGACCTTGTTGTTGTGCCGGGACGCCATGAGGTCGACGTCCGGCCTTCCCCATCGGCGACAGATTTCCTGAAACACGTCTGGGTGAAGGGACCATTCCCCTGCGTCCATGCCCTGGCGACTGAGGAAGTCTGCTTCCCAGTTTTCTACGCCGGGGATGTGAACTGCGGATATGGTGGAGGCCGTGGCTTCCACCCACATCAGAATCCGCCGGACTTCCTGGAAGGCTTGCCGACTGCGTGTCCCCCCTTGGTGGTTGATGTATGCCACCGCTGTGGAGTTGTCCGACTGAATTCGGATCTGCCTTCCTTCCAGCCACTGCTGGAAGGCTAGTAGGGCAAGATACACTGCTCTGATTTCCAGAACATTGATCTGAAGGGTGGACTCCTGCTGAGTCCACGTACCCTGAGCCCTGTGGTGGAGAAAAACTGCTCCCCACCCTGACAGACTCGCGTCTGTCGTGACCACCGCCCAAGACGGTGGTAGGAAGGATCTTCCCTGTGATAATGAGGTGGGAAGAAGCCACCACTGCAGAGAGTCCTTGGCCGTCTGGGAAAGGGAGACTTTCCTGTCCAGGGATTTTGACTTCCCGTCCCATTGGCGGAGAATGTCCAATTGAAGTGGGCGCAGATGAAACTGCGCAAACGGAACCGCCTCCATTGCAGCCACCATCTTCCCGAGGAAGTGCATGAGGCGTCTTAAGGAGTGCGACTGATCTTGAAGGAGAGCCTGCACCCCAGTCTGTAGAGACCGCTGCTTGTCCAGCGGAAGCTTCACTATCGCTGAGAGAGTATGAAACTCCATGCCAAGATACGTTAGTGACTGGGTCGGTGACAGATTTGACTTTGAGAAGTTGATGATCCACCCGAACGTCTGGAGAGTCTCCAGTGCAACAGTCAAGCGGAGTTGGCATGCCTCTTGAGAGGGTGCCTTGACCAGTAGATCGTCCAAGTAAGGGATCACAGAGTGTCCCTGAGAGTGCAAGACTGCTACCACTGCCGCCATGATCTTGGTGAACACCCGTGGGGCTGTCGCGAGACCAAATGGCAGAGCTACGAACTGAAGATGGTCGTCTCCTATCACGAAGCGTAGAAAGCGTTGGTGCTCTGTAGCAATCGGCACGTGGAGATAAGCATCCTTGATGTCTATTGATGCTAGGAAATCTCCTTGAGACATTGAGGCAATGACTGAGCGGAGGGATTCCATCCGGAACCGCCTGGCGTTCACATGCTTGTTGAGCAGTTTTAGGTCCAGAACAGGACGGAATGAGCCGTCCTTTTTTGGCACCACAAAGAGATTGGAGTAAAAACCTTGACCTTGTTCCTGAAGAGGAACAGGGACCACCACTCCATCTGCTCTTAGAGAAGTCACCGCCTGCAGAAGGGCATCTGCTCGGTCGGGATGTGGGGAAGTTCTGAAGAACCGAGGCGGAGGCCGAGAACTGAACTCTATCCTGTACCCGTGAGACAAAATGTCTGTTACCCACCGGTCTTTGACCTGTGGCAGCCAAATGTCGCAAAAGCGGGAGAGCCTGCCACCGACCGAGGATGCGGAGGGAGGCGGCCGAAAGTCATGAGGCAGCCGCCTTGGAAGCGGTACCTCCGGTTGCTTTCTTGGGGCGTGAGTGAGCCCGCCAGGAATCAGAGCTCCTTTGCTCTTTCTGAGTCCCTTTGGACGAGGAGAATTGGGGCTTGCCCGAGCCTCGAAAGGACCGAAACTTTGACTGCCACTTCCTCTGTGGAGGTTTGCTTGATCTGGGCTGGGGTAAGGAGGAGTCCTTACCTTTGGACTGTTTAATGATTTCCGCCAATTGCTCACCAAACAGTCTGTCTCCAGATAATGGCAAGCTGGTTAAACATTTTTTAGAAGCAGAATCTGCTTTCCATTCCTTTAACCACAAGGCCCTGCGCAAAACTACAGAGTTGGCGGATGCCATTGAGGTACGGCTCGTAGAGTCCAGTACCGCATTGATAGCGTAGGTCGCAAACGCAGACATTTGCGTAGTTAGGGACGCCACTTGCGGCACTGCTGGACGTATGAGAGAGTCCACCTGTGCCAGACCAGCTGAAATAGCTTGGAGCGCCCACACGGCCGCGAATGCTGGAGCAAACGACGCGCCGATAGCTTCATAGACAGATTTCAACCAAAGGTCCATCTGTCTGTCATTGGCATCTTTAAGTGAAGCCCCATCCTCCACTGCAACTATGGATCTAGCTGCAAGCCTGGATATTGGAGGGTCCACTTTTGGACACTGGGTCCAGCGTTTGACCACGTCAGGGGGAAAAGGATAACGTGTATCCTTAAGGCGTTTAGAAAAACGCTTGTCCGGATAAGTATTGTGTTTCTGGATGGATTCTCTGAAGTCAGAGTGGTCCAGAAAAGTACTCAATTTACGCTTGGGATACAGGAAATGGAATTTCTCCTGCTGTGCAGCTGCCTCCTCTGCAGAAGGGGCTGGGGGAGAAATATCCAACAGCCTATTGATGGCCGCTATAAGGTCATTTACCATGGCGTCACCATCTGGCGTATCCAAATTGAGTGCGGCGTCAGGACAAGACTCCTGATCACCCACCTCTGAACCATCATATAGGGACCCTTCTCGCTGAGACCCTGATCCGCGTGATGACGTGGAGGGTCTCTCCCAGCGAGCTCGCTTAGGCGGACTGGGACTGTCATCGGAGTCAGAGCCCTCAGCCTGTGATGCCTGGGACCCCCTTGAAGTACGGATTAGTTCCAACTGAGGGGGACCGGGGAACATAGACACAGCAGTGTCTATGGTCTGAGCAACTGGCCTGGACTGCAAGGTCTCCAGGATTTTTGTCATAGTCACAGACATTTTATCAGCAAAGACTGCAAATTCTGTCCCCGTCACCGGGGCAGGGTTCACAGGCGTCTCTGCCTGGGCTACCACCACAATAGGCTCTGGCTGACGAAGTGCCACTGGGACTGAACATTGCACACAATGAGAGTCGTTGGAGCCTGCTGGTAGATTAGCCCCACATGCTGTACAAGCCGTGTATACAGCCCGTGCCTTGGCACCCTTGCGTTTTGCGGATGACATGCTGTTGTCTCCTCAAAGCAATATAGGGTGTACAGCCAAGAAGCGACCTTACAGTGCAGTATATAAATATATCTGGTACAGCGAAAAATATAACACTGTGGCACTAGTGGGGCCGCACGTATGTGCTGCTTACCGCCCGCTTAGCGCAGGTGTGTGGTCGCCAGAAACCCCTAGCCTGGGTCCCCCAGAGCCTGCGTCCGTTCTCCAGCCAGACTGCATGTGTATAATGGCTGCCGGCGTCCTGGGGAGCTGCAAGCCTGGGGGCGGGCCTGGGGGCGGGCCTAGGGCGTGCACAGAGAAAAAGCGCGAAGCCTGTGTCCTACTGTGCTCAGTGAGAGGGCTGGAGCATGTAAATCGTGCTCCAGCCCTCGGCGCTGCCGATTGAACAACGTCTCTCCCCTACCCTGATTGACAGGGTGGGGGGCGTTAACGAAGCGGAGCTAGGCCGCAGAAAACCGGGGACTAAAGTTAGAAGCGCCGCCGCCGTAAAAGCGCGGTCGGCGCGTCCCCGGCGCACTACAAGTCGCAGCTGCGCCGCCGCTCCAGGGGCGGTCGGCGCGGCGATCCACACACATAAAGTCCCCCAGTAATCTGCGGGGACTATAAGCCCAGCGCACAGCGCTACAGTCCCCGGCGCACTAGCACACCCAGCAAGCCTGGGGTGTGCGTGGCCTGCCATACGGGGACACAGAGTACCTGAAAGTTGCAGGGCCTTGTCCCTGAACGGCACTCCCGCTCCACATCCAGCAGGTTCTATGGGTCTGTGGATGGAGCCCGGCCTCAGGGCTTGGTGGCCGGTAAGATCCCACTTCCTCAGAGCCCCTCAGGGGGATGGGGAAGGAAAACAGCATGTGGGCTCCAGCCTCCGTACCCGCAATGGGTACCTCAACCTTACAAACCACAAGTGGGGTAAGAAGGGAGCATGCTGGGGGCCCCATATGGGCCCTCTTTTCTTCCATCCGATATAGTCAGCAGCTACTGCTGACTAAACAGTGGAGCTATGCGTGGATGTCTGACCTCCTTCGCACAAAGCAGAAAACTGGTGAGCCAGTGATCCCACTGGGGGTGTATAGCCAGAAGGGGAGGGGCCTTACACTTTTTAGTGTAATTGCTTTGTGTGGCCTCTGGAGGCAGTGCTATACACCCAATCGTCTGGGTCTCCCAATGGAGCGCCGAAGAAAATGTTGCTTCCTGGTATCAGCTATGTTGGCTGAGGCCTTGCCCCTTCTGGCCACATGGGTATGACATCAGCACAGGTCCTTCTAGTCACTTAGTAAAGCGATTCTATAATAGAATTAGCATAAACAACAGGGGGAGGACAGACAGGTAGGGGGCGGGAATCACATGAATACCCACCCCAGCTATTAGCTGATTGACAGCTGCTGTCAATCAAAAAGCTGTTCATTTCACAAATTTTACTTGCTTGTGTTTCAAAACCTATACATCCGAGCTGACCACTAAAGGTATGTATAGAATCAGCCTGGTAGTGCCAGTATAGCACTGGATTTAGGTTATATAAAAAAATCCAGCATGCAAAGCTGCTGTGTAAAGCACAAAGGACAAAGTGTAATAAAAGAAACGTTCAGACTACATTAGACTCCAGCAGACATTGCAGGTTGGTTGGAGCAACTGGTCCTAGCGATCCAAGGCGACGTACATACCTGCTTTAGTACCTGTACCATCCTCAATACTGCAGGACCACTCACCTGGCTTTGGATTTCTTGCTGGCTGAGCTCTCAAACGTTGAGGCGTCCACTTGGATGTCATCTTCATCCTGCAAAGCAGCTTCCAAAGCAGCCTGGACCTTGGGGGCCACAGCCGGTCCCTCGTACTCCCGGGTTGTACGACTTGGCATATCGAGTTCCAGAAGAACAATATTCTCAGCCTTCGGGGATGATAATATATTACGTATAAACTCCTCTATGACTATCTAGTACATGGACTCATTTTCTTTCACAATTTTGGAATATTGATAAGACCATTGATCGCAGGCTTTCTGTATGACGGCTGGGGCCTAACCATGCCAATGTAGGAATTCGGCCACCCAAAGGGTGTAATGGGGGGTTACGTAGATCACATTTCCTTTTGGTAAAATACATTTTTTTGCAACTTTCTGATATTTTGCGCTTTCATGCCTCAATATTCTCAAAATCTCTGCATACTGTCAGTGAATGGAGACATTCATGGATATATTTAGGGATTACATACCCGTTCTAAGGTTGGTTACACAGGTATCCACTCTGCAAGCTAAACACAACAGCAGCACAAATCTAAGTCTTTTTTTTTGTTGTTATTTTTACTCGTGGCGACCGCAGGGGTTCAGGCGCTGTACACCCGCGATCGCCACCGGCTGATCTTACACCCGGGACCCAGCTCTTGCTGCCAGGAGTAGTGCCCATGCCGCTACTGGCAGTTTAACCCCCTAAATGCTGCGATCAGTGTGATTGCAGCATTTAGGAGGCAGGGAAGGAGAGATATTGCTTATCTCTTCCTGCTGGTCGGGTCACTGTAATGCGATCACAAGGACTCGATTGCTCCCATGGTAACTCAGGGTTACTGAGTTACGGATCGCCACAGAGACCAGGTCACCCAAGTTCCCTGCAGCAAGGTCCCGCGGTAAAGACCGCGAAATGATAAAATGTCTGTTTACACTGGCTATGTGGCCTAGGTGCTGGGAACCGCGGTGATGTCACAAGGTGAACAGAGTTCTTGCCGGCGAATCTGCAAGAAACCCCGTGATCTGCCGGCATGAACTCTATTCACCTTGTGATGTCACTGGAGTTCTCTGCAGCAAGGTCCCACGGTGAAGATCGAGAGATGAGGAAATGGCTGCAGGGAACCCCAGTGACGTCAAAAAAGCACATAAAAACGCACAGAAAAAAAGCAACATGTGCATTACACATGTGTTTATTCCTGCGTTTTTCACTGACTCCATTGAAATCAATTGGTGAAAAAAGCAGTAAAAACTGTAGAAACAATTGACAGGCTGATTCTTTTTTCAGCAACAAAAACTGCAAGGCAAAAAGAAGCAGCATGTGCACAGCAAGTCAGGGTTCTCATAGACTTTGCTGCGAGGCGTGTTCCTTGCTTTTATTGATTAAAAAAAGCAAGGAAAAAAGCAACGTGGGCACAAGGCCTAACCCCTGTCCTGGGACTTTGTCACAATGTATCAGTGCAGGTAAACTAAATCAATCAGGTGCCCATAGAGGACTGTGTAGTTCATAGAAGATTGTGTAAAATGGATACAAGTGTCACAAACACTCAGCTGCGAGAAGCATTTCTGTGGGTATTATGCCTCCCACAGGAATGTTCACTTTCAATGACAGCAAGCAGGTGTCCTCACAATAGTGAAGAATTGAAAAACACAAAATGTGTTGGAAATTTGTTGAAGCTTTCAGTTTACTGAGGGTAGTTTTTACTTAAGCGCTACTCTTACCCGGTATCTGGGGTCAGGTCTGACCATCATGGACATCTTGGCATGGTGACACAATGGCCTCTTGTAGCCTATGGCAGACGTCGGTCGTTTCATCATTTGCTGATTGCTAGGAAGAAAAGTGCGCAATTACCAGACCTTAAGGGAGGAAGGGGGGGTCACAGAATGGGCGCAGGCTACGAGAGGAAGGTCACAAGTACTTACTCCAGCCTGGTGATTGGATGGAGCTTCCACTGATCCTCCTCCTCCTCAAAATAGCAGCGGTTCATCATCTTATTCTTCTCTTCCATCGGAATGAAATTCTCAATGATCAGATGTCTGTGGCACAAGAAGAGACAATCAACCCTAAACATCAACTTGTCTCAGTCATGACTGGTAACTAATTCTAAAAGAAAACTATAAGCCCAGGCTGGATGATTTCCACATATCTAAAAAATGGTCAAGGTGTCATGAAGGTTTTAGATCCAAGTTTCATCAGTGTTCAGTCCATGTGTCAGTTTTTAGCATTAGTGATGAGTGAGCACTACCATACTCGGTACTCGTAAAGAACAGTTGGACAAATGGATGGACACAACTCGAGTATAATGGAAATCAATGAGGAACTCGAGCATTTTTCCGGAAGAGATCCCCGTTGACTTCCATTATACTTGGGTTCTCCATTCGCGCCCATCCTAGGGTCTGACCTGCTCATTTCGCGTACCGAGCACTTGAGCATGATAGTGCTTGCCCATCACTAGTTACAGTCATATGAAAAAGTTTGGGCACCCCTATTAAATGTTAACCTTTTTTCTTTATAACAATTTGGGTTTTTGCAACAGCTATTTCATTTTCATATATCTAATAACTGATGGACTGAGTAATATTTCTGGATTGAAATGAGGTTTATTGTACTAAACAGAAAATGTGCAATCTGCATTTAAACAAAATTTGACCGGTGCAAAAGTATGGGCACCCTTATCAATTTCTTGATTTGAACACTCCTAACTACTTTTTACTGACTTACTAAAGCACTAAATTGGTTTTGTAACCTCATTGAGCTTTGAACTTCATAGGCAGGTATATCCAATCATGAGAAAAGGTATTTAAGGTGGCCACTTGCAAGTAGTTCTCCTATTTGAATCTCCTATGAAGAGTGGCATCATGGGCTCCTCAAAAAAACTCAAATGATCTGAAAACAAAGATTATTCAACGTAGTTGTTCAGGGGAAGGATACAAAAAGTTGTCTCAGAGATTTAAACTGTCAATTTCCACTGTGAGGAACATAGTAAGGAAATGGAAGAACACAGGTACAGTTCTTGTTAAGCCCAGAAGTGGCAGGCCAAGAAAAATATCAGAAAGGCAGAGAAGAAGAATGGTGAGAACAGTCAAGGACAATCCACAGACCACCTCCAAAGACCTGCAGCGTCATCTTGCTGCAGATGGTGTCAATGTGCATCGGTCTACAATACAGCGCACATTGCACCAGGAGAAGCTCTATGGGAGAGTGATGCGAAAGAAGCAGTTTCTGCAAGCACGCCACAAACAGTCGCCTGAGGTATGCAAAAGCACATTTGGACAAGCCAGTTACATTTTGGAAGAACGTCCTGTGGACCGATGAAACAAAGATTGATTTGTTTGGTCATACAAAAAGGCGTTATGTATGGAGGCAAAAAAACACGGCATTCCAAGAAAAGCACTTGCTACCCACAGTAAAATTTGGTGGAGGTTCCATCATGCTTTGGGGCTGTGTGGCCAATGCCGTCACCGAGAATCTTGTTAAAGTTGAGGGTCGCATGGATTCAACTCAGTATCAGCAGATTCTTGACAATGTGCAAGAATCAGTGACGAAGTTGAAGTTACGCAGGGGATGGATTTTTCAGCAAGACAATGATCCAAAACACCGCTCCAAATCTACTCAGGCATTCATGCAGAGGAACAATTACAATGTTCTGGAATGGCCATCCCAGTCCCCAGACCTGAATATCATTGAAAATCTGTGAGATGATTTGAAGCGGCTGTTCATGCTCGGCGACCATCAAACTTAACTGAACTGGAATTGTTTTGTAAACAGGAATGGTCAAATATACCTTCATCCAGGATCCAGGAACTCATTAAAAGCTACAGGAAGCGACTAGAGGCTGTGATTTTTGCAAAAGGAGGATCTACAAAATATTAATGTCACTTTTATGTTGAGGTGCCCATACTTTTGTACCGGTCAAATTTTGTTTAAATACGGATTGCACATTTTCTGTTAGTACAATAAACCTTATTTCAATCCAGAAATATTACTCAGTCCATCAGTTATTAGATATAGGACACTGAAATAGCTGTTGCAAAAACCCAAATTGTTATAAAGAAAAAAGGTTAACATTAATAGGCGTGCCCAAACTTTTTCATATGACTGTACAATCAGTGTCTAATCAGCAATTGTCACATATGGATATATAAATGGCAAAGCTTCTCCCAACCGTTGCAGAGTAAATCATTGACAGCACATGGATCATACACAGATGCCATCCGGTTGCTATCAAGGAATTTCACAGACCCATAGACTTGGATTGCTTCTTTTCATCCGTGACACTGGTAAAAAACAGGACACACTGCTGTTATTTTAGCGTGGACAAACAGTCAGGAAAGAAACATGGCCATGTCAACAGACCCTTAAACTAATGGGTACATGTTCTAGCTGTGAAAATAAATCAAGAATAGAACACGTACATGAAAAGTGCACATCTGAATGAGGCCTCACACAGCAGGCAGCAATTACAATAAAGGCTAAGTCAGATGTCCATTTTCCAAGTACGTGTTCTATTCTTGATTTTCACGGATAGAAATAAACCCATTATAGTCTATGGGGCTCTTCGTATGGCCTGTGTTTTTGAGAACTGTGTGTCCGTGCAAAAATCACAGACGTATCCACTTTATCAGAGTCTTGGATAAAAATTACCATAGAAGTCTATAAGTCTATGAAAATCATGGACAGCACAAGGATGGCATCAATGTACAGTCCATATGCCGTCTGCGATTAACATGGCAAAGGATGGGAGCTTTACAAGCTTTGTTATTTAATTATCCATATGGGAAAATCCGTGATGAGACACAGATGGTAAAAATGGACACACGGACTAAACACTGGTGGTAAAAATGGACACACAGACTAAACACTGGTGGTAAAAATGGACACACGGACCAAGCAGTGATGGTAAACACTGTGACATGCGGACCAAACACTGATGGTAAACACTGACACACTGATGGTAAACACTGACACACGGATCAAACACTGATGGTAAACACTGACAGACGGACCAAACACTGATGATAAACACTGACACACGGATCAAGCAGTAATGGTAAGAACTGACACACAGACCAAACACTGATGGTAAACACTGACACACTGATGGTAAACACTGACACACGGATCAAACACTGATGGTAAACACTGACAGACGGACCAAACACTGATGGTAAACACTGACACACGGACCAAACACTGATGGTAAACACTGACACACGGATCAAACACTGATGGTAAACACTGACACACGGATCAAGCAGTGATGGTAAGAACTGACACACAGACCAAACACTGATGGTAAACACTGACACATGGACCAAACATTGATGGTAAACACTGACACATGGACCAAACATTGATGGTAGTTAACACTGACACATGGACCAAACACTGATGGTAAACACTGACACATGGACCAAACACTGATCAAACTCTGATCCAAAACACTGATGCCACTGGTGACATATCTTCGCGAAAAATCACGGTCGTTAGAATGAGATAAACGAGATATTCTCTTATCTTCAGCCCCACCACCAGGAGCTGATGTAGCTGTACAGGGCAATCTGCCTTTTAATAGATCATTTGTACCTAGCATTATCAAAACTGGTGGGCACAATTACGGCCAATAAATACAGTTAGGTCCAGAAATATTTGGACAGTGACCGGTTCTTTATGATTTAGGCTCTACATGCCACTAATTTTTTTTTTTTTTTTTTTTTTTTAAATGAAACATGGGAGATGCAGTTGAGGCACAGGTTTTTAGGTTTTCATTAAAAGGGGCTGAACAAAAATATCCTGTAAGATGTTTAGGAATTGCAACCATTTATCTACAAAGACTCCTCTTTTCAGGGGCTGAAACGTAATTCGACAAAGTAACGTTACCATAAATAAATAAAATGTTAATCTAGAACAATTTGTAAAGAATCCTGTGCAAGAAATGCCTGCCTGAAGTCTGGAAGCCATGGATGTCACCAAACACTGGGTTTCCTCCTTTGGGAGGCTTTGACAGCCATTACTGTTGTTACTCACTACAGTTTCTGCTTGTTTGTGGGTCTTTGTGTCTTTAGTGTTGTCTTAAGAATGTGAAATGCAGCTCGATGGGGTTGAGATCTGGTGAATGACTCAGCCATTGCAGAATATTCCACTGCTTTGCGATTTCCTGGATTGCTTTCACAATATGTTTTGGGCCATTTTACATCTGTATTGTGAAGCACCGTCCAATCAACCTTGCTTCATCTGTCTTCAGACATATCAAAAAACACTAGTGACCCAGGGCCATTGGAAGCCATAGATGCCCGGTCATCACACTGCCTCCACCATGTTATAGAGGATGTGCTATGCTTTGAATCATGAGCCGTTCCAAGCCTTCTCCATACTTTCTTCTTCTCATCATTCTGGTCCAGGTTGATCTTGGTTATATCTGTCCTCTGCGGCTTTTTCAGAACTGGGTGGCTTCTTTGGATGTTTTTTTTTCGCTAAATCTAATCTTGATTTTCTATTTTTAAGGCTGATTAATGCTTTGCACCTTGTGGTGAACCCTCTGTATTTGCTCTTATGAAGTCTTCTTTTTATGGTAGATACTGAAACATCTACATACTGGAGAGTGTTCTTCACCTGTGTGGATGATGTGAAGGGGTTTTTCTTCACCAAGGAAAGGATTCTGCGATCATACATCACTATTGTGTGCCTTGGATGTCCAGCCTTTTTCAGTTCCCAAGCTCACCAGTGCGCTCTTGATTTGGCCATTCCTAACATTTCTGCCATCTCTCTGATGGACTTCTTTTTTTCAGCCTAATGATGGTCTGTTTCTCATACATTGAGGGCTCCTTTGATCGCATGTTGTGGGATCACAGCAACAGCTTCCAAATACAAATGCTGCACCTGGAATCAGCTCTGGACCTTTTAGCTGCTGCTGATGGATTAATGAGGGAATAGCCCATGCAACCCACTAAAGAGCTTTTGAGATAATTGTCCAATTACCTTTAGTTCCTTGAAAAAGAAGCAGCTACATATTGAAGAGCTGTAATTCGTAAGCCTTTACTCCAATTAGGATGTGAGTACCTTCAAATTAAAGCGGAGTCTTCACTTTAAGCCCATATTGATTATATAACTGTATCTTGAGAAAATTTTGTTGTACAGCAAAAATTCCAAAATTTGTGTCACAGTCCAAATATTTGTAGACCTAATTGTAACTCATGAAATGCCAAAGCAACAGAGCGTCACTGTGGCGGCTAAAGCGCCCTATTGGCTATACGGAATGGCACAGAGGCCAGTGTGGATTTTAAAGATGGCCATGTTCAAGTAGGTGTGGTATATCAGGGGGGTATCATGTGCCGATCTTGTAGTGCCAGAGTGATGGCTAAATCCTCCCTCGTGCTATTCTCAATGATTCGGTTTCTTTAGGACGTGCTGCAATAATAAACCAGATATAAACAGCCTGATAAATAATTCACACATCCTGCTCTCCATTTCCAAAACAGGCTAAATCAAGATGCGATCTCAGTCCGGCGCAATGTCTATGTATCTGCTGGTGATAACCTTAAATGACATTAGTGCCTAATCACTTTTAGCATACTTGTATAGCTTTTTGACCAGGGCTCACATTCCCTTACAGTGATACACCAACTCCAGAGCATAGGATAACCCATTACAGAGAGGTCTATTCACTTATGTATGTAAGCATTTTAATGGTGGCCATTCTGGTTGTCATCTGGCTGTTCTAGTAAACTCAATCTGCGGACCAGCAGTTTGGAGTGGTAGATGCATGAGTGTGGCAAATGCATTAGTTGTCTGACAAATCTCACTTGTGCCCACTATGGATAGATCCTAGATACTTACTTTAATTTCAGCTCTCTGGTGAGTTCGTTCTGTGTCTGTTCCAGCTCCTGACGCTCCTTAATGTGTTCTTCTTGTAAATCATGGATCTCGGCTTTCACAGCCTGCAGCTTGGAGAAGAGCTGGAAAACAAAAGGTAAGGAGAGGTCTTTCAATGGTGCCACCATGCCATGTTTCCACAATCCATGTTGGTGCTACCAGCAAAATGGTCCAGTGCAGATAACCCTCACTTTTTTGAGCTTCTTAGTTTTGATGTCGACCTCTTGCTGTAAGGAGCTGTATGTTTCTTTGAGCTCCAGCGTCTCCTCATCTCGATTCTCCATCTCTTGCTGCATCTCTCGTTCTCGACGTTTCTAGAAAATATGGACATAAGTGAGACCTTTGTGCCCCCTACTGTAGCCACAATATGGGCTTGTTCAAGCAGATTTATTACTTGCCTGCTCAGCGATCTCATGTCTCTTCTGCTCCAGGATCTTCTGCTGCTCATTGGTGTGGTCAACAATGTTCTTTCCACCGACAAGAAGTTTACTCTCCATAGCCTGAGAAACAGACTCAACATTAGTGTGACTTATGAAGAGCAGCCATGAGTTAAAGCACTAAGGGACCATAAAATGTAAATCCTGCAACCATGAAAGTGCCTTTGCCTTTAGGAATAGGAGCTTTGATTGGGCCCAGAAAAGCCTTTATCGCTGAGGACCATTGAGCTCAAATGGACACAAGATAGCGTGATGGATAATAACTGAAAAGGGGACAAGATTTTGTAACATGGCCAAGTTATAAGACTTTCATTAGATGTATAAAGCCTATGTAACAGCTATCGACCTGCTCTTTTAATTATCATCATCTATGGGAAGAGAAATCTGCTCTGTAAGTCACAATATATGTGATCCAGAGCGTAAAATCAATTACATCTTGGCTGACCCTTTCTAAAAAAAAAAGAGAATTTTGTTACTTACCGTAAATTCTTTTTCTTATAGTTCCGTCATGGGAGACCCAAACCATGGGTGTATAGCTACTGCCCCCGGAGGACACACAAAGTTACTACACTCAAAAACGTGTAGCTCCTCCCTCCTAGCATATACACCCCCTGCTAGCCAGATCTAGCCAGTTTAGTGCAAAAGCTGAAGGAGGACATCCACCCACAAGAAGAGACAGAGTAAAATCCGGAAGAACCGGAACCTCTGTCTACAACAATAACAGCCGGTGAAGACACACGGAACAGGAAACCTGCCAATAGGCAATAGGGAGGGTGCTGGGTCTCCCATGACGGAACTATAAGAAAAAGAATTTACGGTAAGTAAACAAAATTCTCTTTTTCTTTATCGTTCCTATGGGAGACCCAAACCATGGGACGTTCAAAAGCAGTCCATGGGTGGGAATAAACAGACAACTGAGAAGCAGGCAAACCTAACTTCACAAATGGGCGACAGACGCCGGAAAAATGCGTCTGCCCAAGCCCACGTCTGCCAAAGCATGAGCATGCCTTGGGTAGTGCTTCGAAAAAGTATGCAGACTAATTCGAGCTGCAGACTGACAGACCTACTGAGCCGTAACCTGGTGCCTGAAAGCCCAAAAAAGGCGCCGACAGGTCTGACCAAATGTGCTCTGATCCCCGGCGGGGAAGGCACTTGAGTACACTTGTAGGTCTCGGAAATGGCCGACCTAAGCCAACGATCAGGGTCGGCTTAGATGCCGAGAGACCGCTACGCTGACGAACAGTCAGCACCAGAGAGGTGCACCGCCTAATAACGGCGGTGCGAGACACATAGATCCGGAGCGCCCGCACCAGATCCAGGATATGCAACGCTTCCTCAAGCGATGAACAGGAGCCGGACAAAAGGAAGGCAGGAAAATTGCCCCGGATAAGGTGGAAGCAGTAACCGCCTTAGGGAAAAAAGTCCGGAGTCGGATGAAGACCACCTTGTCTTGATGCAAAAGACCAAAAAAAGGGGGTGACTCCGAGAGAGTGCAGCCAGAACTCTCTGGTGGGAAATTATAGCCACTAGAAAGACTGCTTTCTGTGAAAGACACAACAAAGAAACCTCCCCAAGAGGCGCAAAGGGGGGTTTCCGGGAACCGGGAGGACCGGATTAAGGTCCCAGGTCTCCATAGGCCGCCGGAAAGGCGGAATGATGTGAGATGCGCCCTTAAAGGAGCGCACCGGAGCCAGCCGGACGATACGCCGCTGGCACATACTGACAGAGCCGAGACCTGTCCCTTAATGAGGGATAGTCCTAGCTGTAGACCGGACTGTGGAAGGGACAGGAGGGTCGGCAAGGCCAAAAAGGTCAAAGGACACTTTGGAGCTCGAGTCATAGTGGAGATGACTTCAGGAAGGATATCAGAAGTCTCCAGGACTCAAGAGCTACGCCGTCAATCTGAGAATCCAGAATTCTGACGGGAAAAAACGGACCTCTTGAGAAAAGGTCTGAACGGTCCGGAAGATGCCATGGCAACCCAACGGACAGAAGGAGCAGGTCAGAGTACCAAGCCTGCTTGGGTCAGTCTGGAAGAATGACCCGACGGCCCCCTTTACCGATCTTGCGCAGGACTCTGGACAAGAGGTAGAGGGTGAAATTCGTAAAGAGACAAAGCTGGGATCAAACATGAACCAGTGTGTCTACCGCAAAACCTGAGGATTGTGGACCACGGTTGGACAGCTGAAATAGCCTGCCTCGTAGTTTTCACATCTAGGATGTGGACTGCGGATACGGTGGACTAGGAGTCCCTTGTCCACTGAAGAATGTTGAGCCGCCAAGATTGCCAGGCGGCTGAGTGTCCCGCCCTGGAAGCTGATGTAGGAAAACGCTGTCACGTTGTCCGACTGGACTCGAATGTGCCTAGCCGCCCACAGATCGTGAAGGCTTAGAGAGCAAGAAATACAGCTCTGATTTCCAGCACATTGATCCAGAGGGCTGATTCGGACAGAGTCCAAGCGCCCTGCGCTCCACGGTGGAGATATACTGCTCCCAAGGCGGATAGGCTAGCATCCTGGTGAGGATCACCCGGGACGGGCCAGAAAGGAGCGCCCCTGAGACAGAGTGGCCGAAGCCACCACTGAAACGAGCCCCTGGCCAGTGGCGAAGCCACCACCCCGTGGGAGGAGTGAGTTCGCTTGTACAGCGGAAAACATCCAGTCTCAGAGGACGCAGGAAAAACTGGGCAAGGAACCGCTTCCATTGACGCCCTGAGAACCTCTGGTTCGAAGTCAGAGTGGACTTGGACAGAAAGACAAGCCACCCGAATAGATCAGAGTGGTGAGAGTGAGCGAAGCACTCTGCTAAGAGTCAGCACTGGATGAAGCCCCAACAAGAAGGCCGTCCAGGGCAAAAGATCACTGCCAAACCCTAGGGGGGCAGGACCCTAATCACAGCTGCCCCAATGAGAATACTCGAGGGGCCTTGGCTAACCCCAAGGGAAGAGCCACGAATTGGACCACTCCGATTGTCAAAACGTAGTCAACGCTGGTGTGAAACTGCGATTGACTCCTGCCGATAGGCATCTCTGATGCCGATGGCTGCTAGGGAATCTCCTTGGGTTCTTGATTGATCCGGTGAAAAAAACACACGGAACAAAACCAAGACTCAATGTGAAAACGCCACACCTGGCTATGCTTGAAAAGCTAAAGATCCAGGTCGGAAGGCACCGCCCTCTTCGGGGACTAGGAATAGATTTAAGCAAAAATCTCAGAACCGTTCCCAGTCGGGAACCGGTACAATTACTCCATTGGCCTGCAAGAAATGCCACGGCCTGTGAGAAGGCGGCGGCCTTGGAGCCGGGAGGAGTTGACAGAAAAAATCTGTTTGGCGGGTGGACAGAAGTCCATCCTGTAGCCAAGGGAGATATAATCTCGCCCCCACTGAACGGAGACGTGTTAGAACCCTACGTCGCCAAGTGGAGAGAGCCTGCCACCGACCAAGGAGGTTGTTGGCGTGGCTAAATAGCTCGGAGGAAGCTGACTCAGTGACAGCGAGGAAGGTAGCCCAGACCACCGCCGTGCGGCGTCCAGCATGGCAGACCTGGCATAGGATGAAAAGACTGAAGTCTGGAAGTTCAGGCAACCGTTTTGGGCATAGAGTCCCTGTGAGAGAATGCATCTCCTCCAGAGAAGGTACAAAAAAACCGCACTGCTGTAAAGCTGAGGAGAACGAAGCTCCTGCCGTCCCCATACCGACTTGGCCCAAAGGACAACCGGACGGACCGCAGAACCTTAAGAGAGGAGCCATCAGCCACTGACATAACGGCCCGGGCTGAGCCACCTGAGGTGAATGAGCCCACTTCTTGACCACCATTGGTGGACAGGGGAATACAGTCCTCAGAATCACGCTTCATGGGAAGCGACTGTCAGAGCGGACCCTGGGCTAGTCACAGGGGCCTGAAAACTGGAGTGGTTAAGGAACACACGTTGTGTTCACCTAGATAAGGTAACACCGGCGGATTGAGGTCCAGTACAAAATTAATGTACCGTAGGATCCATATAGAGGTGCCGTCAGCCACTGATACAACTATCCGGGCTGAAAGTCTAGACACCGGAGTGGCTACCCTTGGCGAATGAGTACACTCCTTGACCACCTCTGATGGGAGGGGGAGACAGGCAGCAGAACTCCGCTGTGGGGTCTGCAGGATAGGCAGTGGGCTTGGACGCAGCGGGCTGAAAACTGGAGTGGTTAAAGAACACACTCCTCGTCCTGTTAAAGGTATACTGATGCCTTTCTGCCAGCGGGGAATACTCCCCTGATCAGGCGGATGGAGGTCCAGTACAAGAATAATGGACGCAATCCAATCATTCGCATCTGCGTCACCTACGGACGGATCAATGTACATAAAGTAGCGTCCGAGCCCGTGGTAGAGACATCCTCCTCGTCCAGTGAGTCAGCTCGTAATCGGAGCTGCGGGACGGGGAGGACAGGGGACCCTGCGTCTCCCTGTCAGGAGGACGGGGTCTGAGCCCAGAAGGAGAGTCCCTTGTGAGCTTTGCTGAGCGAAGCAGAAAACGCCCTGAGAAGGGGGCTGCATGCTCAGCAGATGCCGGGACAGCCGACCCCTGGAAATAGGATTCCCACAGGGGTCAGCCACCGAAACCGGAGCAGCTGGAGGGACCATTAATGAGCTCCCAAGCTGAGGGGCCACAGTGGTTATGAGCTCGGTATAGCCGTACGAGACTACCTGCAGTGGATAATAAAAAACAGCCTGCAGCCTCGCTCTGTGAGACATGCTGCAGAGGTGGGGGCTCTGTCTAGAATGGCTAGAATACCCAAGACAGGGGTTCAGCCTGGGGAGACTTCCGGCTGAGGCATCTTGACCACCATCCACCACATAAGAACCATTACAGTGTGCCGGTTCAGGCAATATGAGGTTACATGCAGAACATGTAGTGTACAGCCTTGGAGCTTTGCTGCTAGAGTGAGACATGCTGCTGAGGAGGAGGTTCTATGATAAAGAATTAACTCCTTCAGAATGCCCTGAGAGTGAATAAAAGTGCACAACCAGAGGTTGTGACTTATCAGGCCGCTATTATGAGTGCCATCCGAATTCCAAGCCTGGACCCCCAGCCAGATATTCACTCCCTCTGCACTGCAGAGCAGCCAGCGCCGACCAGTGTACTAAGACGCTGAGAAAATGGCGCCAGAGTGAGGGGGGGGGGCGGGGGTTAACCCAGGAGCGGGAATCGGAGGGCGAAGGAGATGTACAGGGGAGGGAATCATCTCCTCAAAAACGAGTGTCCTCCCCTGTGCAGAGCGGCCGGCGGGCGGCTCTGCAGTGTCCCCCTGCATGACTGACATGCAGGGGAACGAAACGAAACTAGGCCGCGGCTGAAGCCGGGGCCTAGAGTTGTGCATGCGGCCGAGAATCAGGCATCATCGGCGCGGTTCTCAGTAAAAACCGTGGAACCGGCCGGAAACACAGTAAAAAAGCAGCATTATCAAGCAATCACTGTCCCCCCCAATAAAAGTGCCCCACATTGCAGAAGGACCCTCTGAACAACGTGTCTCTATACTTAGCTTTGAGACGCAGGGCCCAGTCCCTGGTGGGGTGGGGGTTCAGTGCTCCTTCCAGCAGGGTCCTGCACAAGGGCTGCGGATGGAGGCCGGTCTCCTGCAAGGCAGTGAGAACCGTGTTGGCTCCAACTTCAAGCCACAGCCCCTAAGGGATGGTGAAGGAGCGCGGCATGAAGGGCTCCTGCCCTGAAGTCAACCTTAACAGCACCGCCGCCAGGGGGGTGAGAAGGGACATGCCGGGAGTCCAGTGGACCCGCTTTTCTTCCAAATCTTTAGAAAAAATGAAAAATCAAAAAAGGATGCATGTGTGTGTGTGATCCTCCTGACACAAAGCAAGAAACTGGCTAGATCTGGCTAGCAGGGGGTGTATATGCTAGGAGGGAGGAGCTACACGTTTTTGAGTGTAGTAACTTTGTGTATCCTCCGGGGGCAGTAGCTATACACCCATGGTTTGGGTCTCCCATAGGAACGATAAAGAAAGTGAGAGGAATATTCATAGTTCATTAGAGAACCTGCATGATTGGCCAGAAATTATACAGGGGTTCGATACGGACTTCTGAGCCCTAGTGCGGTTACTGAGGTCTTGCGTTCTTTAACTCCAATCGTCAAGAGCCACCAAAAGGGCATATTTTCAGGATTTCCTTGACGATTCCAACATCTGTGCACTGTTAAGGAAATCCTAAAAACATGCACGATTGGTGACTCTTGGGGACTGGAGTTGAGGCAATACTGGTCTACTCTATGCTGACAGTGGTAGTGACAAGAAAGTCGCACAGTAAATAGACATGGCCGAAAGCGTTAGCATCCTTGAAATTGTTTCGGATGAATGAAGTACTTCTCCCAGATAATTATTCCAATTACAGAGGTTTTGTTACACACATTTATTTCCTTTGTGTATATTGGAACAACACAAAAATACTGAGATAAAAAAAAAAGACAAATTGGACAGAATTTCACACAAAACTCCAAAAATGGACAGGACAAAATTATTGGCACCTATAACTGGAATCAATCGCTTCCTATAACCATTAACAAGCTTCTTACACCTCTCAACTGGATTTTAGCACCACTCTTCTTTTGCAAACTGCTCCAGGTCTCTCCCACTTGAAGACGCCTCCTCCCAACAGCAATTTTAAGATCTCTCAACCGGATATAGATCCGGACTCCTTACTGCCACTTCAGGACTCTCAAGCGCTTGGTTGCCATCCATTTCTGTGGGCTTCTTGAAGTATGTTTGGGGTCATTGTCCTGCTGGAAAAGCCATGACCTAGAACGCAAGCCCAGCTTTGTTACACTGGGCACTACATTGTGACCCAAACTCCTTTGGTATTCTTCAGATCTGATAATGCTTTGCACACAGTCAAGTCACCCAGTGCCAAAGGCAGCAAATTAAAACCAAAACATCTTTGAACCTCCACCATATTTGAATGTAGGTACTGTGCTCTTTTCTTTGTAGGACTCAAGCAGTAGAATGATGTGCTTTACCAAAAATCTCTATCTTGGTCTCATCTGTCCACCAGACCATTCCCAGAAAGATGTTGGCTTACTCAAGTAGAATTTGGCAAACTGCAGCCTAGCTTTTTCATGTTTCTGTGTCAGCAGTGGGGTCTTCTTGGATCTCCTGCCATAGTTGTTCATTTCATTCAAATGTCGGTGGAAAGTTTGCACTGACAATGATGTACTCTGAGCCTGCAGGACAGCTTGAATTTCTTTGGAACTTGATTGGGGCTTATTCACCAATCAGACTATCCTGTGTTGCAACCTTTCATCAATTTTTCTCTGTTGTCCACATCCAGGGAGATTAGCTACAGTGCCATGGGTTGTAAACTTTTGATTATGCTGTGCAGCGTAGACAAAAGAACATCAAGATCTCTGGATATGGACTTGTAACCTTGAGATTGGTGATATTTTTCAACAAGTTTGGTTCTCAAGTCCACAGACAGTTCTCTTCTCCTCTTTTTTGTTCTCCTTGCTTAGTGTGGCACACACGGACACATAATGCAAAGATTGAGTCATCTTCCCCCTTTTTATCTGGTGTCACGTATGATTTTTATATTGCCCAAATTGGATACTTGCCAGTGATGAGTTTGAATGAGCATCACATGGTTGAAACAAAATAGTTTACTTACAATTTTTTGAAAGGTGCCAACAATTTTGTCCAGCCCATGTTTGGGGTTGTGTGTGAAATTATGTCCAATTTGCCTTTTACCCCAGATTTTTTATGTTGTTCCATACAAAGGAAATAAACGTGTATAACAAAACATGTGTAATTGCAATAATTTTCTGTGAGAATTACTTCCTTTTCTAGAACAATATCAAGGGTGCCAACACTTTCGGCTATGCCTGTAGGTGATGAACCTTTCCAACTACTGATGAAGTTTACTGTATCAAGAACAGGAGAACTCACCACAACAGAGCTCTCCATGACACATCAGGAAGTGAATTACAGAAGAAAGTTTTTACCTTTACTTTGGCTGTCAGCATTTCCATAGCTTCTTTCTCTCTTCTTAGGTCATCCATTTTCTTTTCTTTCTCTTGTAAGAGTTTCAGTTTTTCCTCTGCCACCAAACTGTGGTCTTCTATGATGGCCTTCTTCTCAATTTCAAGCTTCTCCTGCTGCTCTCGCCAATAGTCTTCTTTATCTTCCACCTCATCTTCTCCCTCACCAGAGTCTCCATCTTCATCGTCCTCTCCAGCTACATCTACACCAAATCTTCTTTTTCCCCTTTTGCGTCTTTTACCCACAACCCTTTTCTCCAGCTGGGCCTTGAGCCGTGCAATCTCTTCTTGGAATTCCCTTAATAACGCATCTTTTGGGTCTTCATTGACTCTGGGTTTGTTCTTGATGTTTTTGGCACGGTTGGAGTAACGTAGAGTGGTTAGGGTCTCCTCAACGTTATATGAAGCAGGGCCAATATTTGCGACCATGACCGTTTTGGCATTGCCGCCCAAAGAGTCCTGCAACAACCTGGTAAGTTTGGAATCCCTGTATGGTATGTGGGTGCTCTTGCCATCCACGAGGGCAGATATCACATTTCCTAGTGCAGAGAGGGACAGGTTAATTTTTGTAGCCTCTTTGAGCCTTTCTCCTTGGGCCCCGGTCTTTGTTTGCCGTTCACTTCCGGCCAAGTCTACCAGATTTAACTTTCCAACGCGGATATGGTTTTCACCGTCCAACCCGAGCTCACTGCACTCAATGGTAATCATAAAAATGGCATGTGAACGGGAACTGTGCTCATTCATGTTCGTTGCTCCAACTGAGCGGTTCTGGTTCCCCACATTCATGACGTGCTCGATCTCTTTCACACTCTTGGTGACAAAAGAGGACAGATCCTTTACATAGACACCGGTGTCGGGTCTTTCTTTCAGTTCCAGCCGCTTAGACTGGTCTTTAGAGAGAAGATCTCTGATCTCCTCCTGATAGATCTCTAGATATGAAGCTCTCACCAGGTACTGTTGGTTCTGGGACCTTGAAATGTGTGTGAAGATGTGATCAAATGAGTTTGGTATGACCCCCCTATTCTCGAGGTCGCCCCTTAACCCTTCCATCGTGTACGTTTTCCCAGTGCCTGTCTGGCCATATGCAAAAATGGTTCCGTTGAAGCCAAGTAAGACTGAATCCACCAGAGGCCTGAATGTCTCATCGTAAAGCTCCACCTGTTTAGAGTTACCGTCGTAGACGGCGTCAAAGGTAAAGGTTTTCGGCAGCTCATTAGAGGCTCCTTTCTGAATCCTTACTGCCACTTGACCAAGCTTTACGTCCACATCTACTACTTTATCAAACCCAGCAGCTGTCTCCTTGCTGTTCATGGGCCGACATCGCACCACAACTCGCACAGACTCAGAGCTCTTTGATTTGGACATTTTGTAACGTTTCGATGGGTCTGGAACGCCAGAACACTGCACAGGTCTTCCAACTACCACCCTAAAAGCAAGAAAGAGAACACATAAAAAAATAAAATGGATTATATTGTGAGCGTAACGCAAGTGAATCTAAAAGTGGAGGTTGTGAATCCTGCATTCCTGCATGTGATTTGGCATGTAGTGTATTACATAGCGGCTCTGCACAACATCTGTCATCTCTGTGGGGAGCGCCTGTTCAAGGTCAGTGTGCCAGCAAAGTGGGTCACAGGAGAGGAAGAGCAGAGGAAGAGACAATAATAGCTGTCGCTATGCACAGAGCCAACCAAATACAGCTACATACAGGTGTATTACTATTAAAGGGCCAGTAACCCCAAATTCAGCAGCTTGAAACATTATAAAAGCAGTGGACGATATCTGTGACACCCATGAATGTAAACGTCCCTAGACGTTCTCATCACTGAAGACGTGGGGCATAAAGTATTGATCATTGAGCCAGGGAGGTTCTATCTTATGATCCAGTGCTGGATCCTACCGGCTAAGGGGTGCTTCACACATAGCGAGATCGCTACCGAAATCGCTGCTACGGCACGGTTTTGGTGACGCAACAGTGACCTCATTAGCGATCTCGCTGTGTGTGACAATGAGCAGCGATCTGGCCCCTGCTGCGAGATCGCTGCTCGTTACACACAGCCCTGGTTCGTTTTCTTCAAAGGCGCTCTCCCGCTGTGACACACAGATCGCTGTGTGTGACAGCGAGAGAGCGACGAAATGAAGCGAGCAGGGAGCAGGAGCCGGCATCTGGCAGCTGTGGTAAGCTGTAACCAGGGTAAACATCGGGTAACCAAGGTGGTTACCCGATATTTACCTTAGTTACCAGCCTCCGCAGCTCTCACGCTGCCTGTGCTGCCGGCTCCGGCTCTCTGCACATGTAGCTGCAGTACACATCGGGTTAATTAACCCGATGTGTACTGTAGCTAGGAGAGCAGGGAGCCAGCGCTAAGCAGTGTGCGCGGCTCCCTGCTCTCTGCACATGTAGCTGCAGTACACATCGGGTTAATTAACCCGATGTGTACTGTCGCTAGGAGAGCAAGGAGCCAGCGCTAAGCAGTGTGCGTGGCTCCCTGCTCTCGCGGTTATGATCGCTGCTGCGTCGCTGTGTTTGACAGCTAAGCAGCGATCATAACAGCGACTTACAAGGTCGCTGTTACGTCACAGAAAATGGTGACGTAACAGCGACCTCGTTGTCGCTGTCGCTTAGTGTGAACCAGCCCTAACATTGCCCCTGCCATCTGCTAAAGGTGCCTCATTAGCATATTGGAGAGGGCAAACAAGCCAATCAGAAAGAGTAAAAGAGATCACATGTCAGCACTTCCAACCTATCATTATGGGCTAAGCTAAGCATACAAAAGGTGTCTTCTGAGATACTAACTGATCTAGAAAGCTGACAGAGGATCAGATAAGTAATGTAAGTACACAGTGACTACACCAGCGGAATACTGAGTGCAGCTCTGGAGAATACTATAGGATGTAACCCAAAATACGTACAGGATAAGTAAGGTAACGTATGCACACAGTGACTGCAATCAGCAGATTAGTGAGTGCAGCTGTGGAGTATAATACAGGATGTAACTCAGGATAAGTACAGGATAAGTCGTGTAATGTAAGTACACAGTGACCCCAGCAGAATAGCTGTGTGTGTGTGTGTGTGTGTGTCCGGGATTGGCATCTGCACTGTCGCAGCTACAGCCACAAAATTTAGCACATTAAAAACACGTCTGGACCCCGAGAGCGTCATAGGTTATGTTGTGAGGTGAAATTTTAACCCCGCACGTTCCAATTTACCAATCAATTTTAATCTAAATAATGGGGAAAAAGTGAAACAAAAAGTGTTGGGGGAAAATTGACAGCTGCCAGATGTGAACAAGGGGGACTTAAAGAATGAGAGCGATAGCGCCAAAGAGTATATACCGTACAGCTGCTAAGGTGGGGCCCCGGCATGGGATACTCACCACACTCGGGGATTGACATGAACACACACACAATATGCGCCACACACTACCACGTGCTTGAACACATATACCACCCTCAGCACACATCTCACCACACATACACCAACCTCACCACATAATCGCCCTAAACACACACAAGTCTGGTATTAGCCTTCACAAATAAAAATCTGATTAATAAGCAGCCAAACTACAACAACAACAAATGTACCATATAGGAAATACGGCAGCTGTCAGTCACATGACCTGTCTATTATGTGTATGTGTGAGCTAATATATACTGTCAGGGGGAGGGCTTTCTGTCGCCTGGAGATTTATCAGGCTGCCAATAGCAACCAATCACAGCTCAGCTTCTATTTTGCTACAGTTAATTAACCTGAGCTCTGATTGGTTAATATAGTCAACAAAAGGACTTTCTCAGTATAAAAAAGCTTGTGTGAGGTAATAGGATGTCAGTTAGGGTGTGTTGGTGGAAAGGCTGATGTCAGTCACATTACCTCTATGTGAGAGGATGTAGAAACTGTAAGTTACAGACTATTTTACCACAATAATGCCTCATAAGAAAAGGAATTCCTTGGCACGAATGTCAGCTGAAGCAAAAAGAAAAGTTGCATTACGGGCCAACGAAAAATGTGAAGACCGAGAAACAAGGCTGACACACATGACAACAGCAGCTGCTTCATCAAGAGCCAATGAACTTTCTGAGGAGAGGGAAGTGAGGATTGCAGACAAGAGAACAAGAGCTGCTTCCTCAAGGGCCAAAGAACTTTCTGAGGAGAGGGAAGCGAGGCTTGCAGACAAGAGAACAAGAGCTGCTTCCTCAAGGGCCAAAGAACTTTCTGAGGAGAGGGAAGCAAGACTTGCAGACATGAAAAGAGCTGCTTCCTCAAGGGCCAAAGAACTTTCTGAGGAGAGGGAAGCGAGGCTTGCAGACAAGACAACAAGAACTGCTTCCTCAAGGGCCAATGAGTCATCTCAGCAGAGAGAAGGCCGACTTTCCACTGAGAATTGCTTTCTTCCACCAGGGCACAGGAAATGGTTGGAGATTTGAAACATGTTGCCTTTTGTTACTAGTCAGACATAAACTATCAGGATCATCCTAAAGTTCAGATAGGAAAAATGGATGTGGTCTGCATGTACTGCAGTGCCCTGAAATGGAAAGATGAACCGCCAGGTTTATGCTGTGCAAATGGCAAGATAAAACTTCCACCTCTCCTGTCACCACCCGATCCCCTAAAGTCTCTGATGACAGGTACCAGTACAATATCAATACATTCTATTTTGTTAACAGCAGTTATTAACCCGGGCGAAGCCGGGTAGTACAGCGAGTACAAGATATAACAGGATCAGTACAGGATAAGTCGTGTAATGTATGTACACAGTGACTGCACCAGCAGAATAGGGAGCACAGCTCTGGAGTATAATACAGGATAACAGGATAAGTCGTGTAACACACAGAGTCCACCAGCAGAATTGTGAGTGCAGCTCTGGAGTATAATGCAGGATGTAGCTCAGCATGAATACAGTGAATACAGGATAAGTAATGTAATGTAATGTGTGTACACCGTGTCTCCAGCAGCAGAACAGTAAGGCTATGTGCGCACTAGAAAAGTGATTTTTCTCAAGAAAATTTCTTGAGAAACTTCTGGGAGTTGAGGATTACCGCACCTGCGGTAAAAAAACCGCACCAAATCCGCGGGAAAAACGCATGCGTTTTTGCTGCTGTTTTGCCGCAGGTTGGTCCCTGCGTTTTTTTTATGCTGAACAGAAATAAATAATATAGATAATAGATAGATAATCGATATATAGACAGATAATGGATAGAGGGAAAGATGGATAGATAGATAGATAGATAGATAGATAGATGAGAAAGACCTATATAATGTCCCACCCCCCTGCATATTCTAAGCTGGCACCCTTTAGTGACTTTCATGTGGCAGTAAAGGGTGCCTAGCCTTGTATTTAGCCAAAAAAATAAATAATTAAAAAAAAATGACGTGAGGTCCCCCCCATCTTTTGTAGCCAGCTAGGGTAAAGCAGACGGCTGCAGCTTGCAGACCACAGCTGCAGCTTCACCTTGGCTGGTAATCCAAAACAGTGGGCACCCCATGCTGTTATTTTACATTAAGTAAATAATTTAAAACAAAAAACGTGGGGTCCCCCCATATTGAATCACCAGCCAAGGTAAAGCGGACAGCTGGGGTCTGATATTCTCAGACTAGGGAGGTCCACTGTTATTGGACACTCCCCAGCCTAAAAATAGCAGGCCGCAGCCGCCCCAGAAATGGCGCATCCATTAGACGTGCCAATCCTGGCGCTTCGCCCCAACTCATCCCGTTGCCCTGGAGCGGTGGCAAACGAGGTAACATATGGGGTTGATGCCAGATGTGTAATGTCACCTGGCATCAAGCCCTGGGGTTCGTGATGTCAGGCGTCTATCAGATACACCAACCCAGTCAGTAAGAAATAAAAAATAGACAACAAAAAAAGTTTTATTTGAAAAAACACGCCCCACATTCCCTCTTTCACCAATTTATTGACAAGGACAATCAAATCCGGGTCCGGCGTAATCCAATAAGGTGGGGGGGGGGGGGTGTCCCACGACGATCCATACCATAGTCACGGTCCCAGTAAGTGAAGAACAGAATGTTTCCCATTGGCTGGGAGAGCAATGCAGTGACCTGAGCTATCATCAATTGGTCAGCCCAGGTCACTGCAGGGGATGCCGAGCGCTGCTGTCAGGAGGATAGATGAGATCATTACCTGCTGTGCTGATCTCCTGCAGTCCTGCCATCAGCGCTGTCACTGCCTTCTATGCCCGCCGCGTTGTCAGCAGTATCGCGAGAGCCCGTGACGTCACCGCTAGTGACAGTCTCGGGCCGCTCGCAAGACGGGCATAGACTGCAGTGACGTCAGGAGGCAGGAGATCGTCACAGCAGGTAATGATCTCATCTCACCTCCTGACAGCAGCGCCTGTCAACCCCGCGGCTGCCAGCACTGCTGTGTGTCAGTGTCTGCCTGCGCTGCAGCGTGACAAGCCGCTGACACTGCGGGCAGACACTGACACTGCTGTGCCGGCAGCCGCGCGGCGCGGGACAGACTGCACGGGCACCGGGAGGTCACACGGAAGTGCTTCTGTGCGGCGTCCAGGGAGTGTGACGTCTGTGTTTACTCTGCTTCGCCTCCTCTTCCTGGCATAATGACATCACTCCCTGCAAAATCGCAGGCAGCGATGAGCATTACCGCAGGTAAATCGCGGCTATACCGGGGGTATACCGCACATCATTTGCTACCTGCGGTATACCCCCGGAATTTCACGATTACATTACAGTGAATGGAGTGAAATTCCGGGGGTATACTGCAGTTACCTGCGGAAATAAGTGACATGCACATTTTCTCAAGAAATTTTCTCAAGAAAATCTTCACAAAGAATTTTCTTGAGAAAAAAACGCAGCGTGCGCACAGCTATTTTTTGCCATAGGTTTTGCAGGGAAATGTCTGCAGAAAGATGTCAAACATTTCTCAAGAAATTTCCGCAGCAAAACCGCGGGTAAATCCGCGGGTAAAATGGCCTAGTGCGCACAGGGCCTAAGTGCAGCTCTCAGCGATAATACAGGATGTAACTCAGGATCAGTACAGGATACGTTGTATAATGTATGTACACAGTGACTGCACCAGCAGAATAGTGAGCACAGCTCTGGAGTATAATACAGGATAAGTCGTGTAATGTACACAGGGACTCCACCAGCAGAATAGTAAGTGCAGCTTTCGTGGATAATGAAGAACATAGCTCACCATCAATACAGGATAAGTAATGCAATGCATGTACACAGTGACTCCACCACAAGAATAGGAAGTGCAGCTCTGGAGTATAATACAGGATGTAATTCAGGATCAGTACTGGATAAGTAATGTAATGTATGTACACAGTGACTTCCCCAGCAGAATAGTGAGTGCAGCTCTGGAGTATAATACAGGATGTAACTCAGGATCAGTAGTGGATAAGTAATGTATGTACACAGTGATTCCACCAGCAGAATTGTGAGTGCAGCTCTGGAGTATAATGCAGAATGTAGCTCAGCATGAATACAGGATAAGTAATGCAATGTATGTACACAGTGTCTCCACCAGCAGAATAGTGAGCGCAGCTCTGGAGTATAATACAGGATGTAACTCAGGATCAGTACAGGATAAGTAATGCATGTACACAGTGACTGCACCAGCAGAATAGTGAGTGCAGCTCTGGAGTATAATAAGGATAAGTCATGTAATGTATGTACACACATATATTAGTAATAACTAAAAAGCTAAGCCGGTATCATTATTTAGAACCTGATCCCCCATTGTATCTGTACACCCATTTGCTAGTCTCATTATTTTCCAGATAATAATCAGGCATCATATTCCTCCCCACCAGAGCATACATACTCCAGAATGATACCGCTGGCACTATGTATTGATCAGAGCAGCCGATGTAGGACTATATAGTATAATAAATGTACATTTGCATTATGGGGACTCGCTTCCCCTCTTAGGTTACATGGGTGTCTCGCCATCCAGCCTTGGTGAAGTCATCAGGCAGAAAATACTTTACCTTTAAAGCTTGTGCTTGTAATAATGGCCTTTTGGGAGTTCAGAAAACATATTTGTGCAGCGTATGATGTCCTCAGCACTGAACGGACCTGTAATCAGCGCACATGATGATTCTGCAAAGACGCCGATGATTGGACTGAGACAGCGTCACTAGAATCCTCATCTGCTGATCGCAGGACCAATTCCCAGGCAGGGCTCTTAAAGGGCCGGTAACACACATCTGATTAGCATCCACTCTGAAAATCTTTAGGCTACATGCGCATGCTGCAGTTTTGTTGTCATAAAAAAAAACTGCACCATTGAGACATGAAAATTGCACCAAAAACTGCACCTTGTCCCAGAGAGCCTGGAAGAAAAAAAAAAATGCTTGTAATGATGGTGCGTTTTTGGCAATTCTGATTTGATTTTTTTTCTGAAAAATAGTGATGGGCGGATTGTAAAGTCCGACCCCTGTAGGTTGAAAGGCACCCGAGTGCCGGGCCCAGGCCGGAATGCTCAGGGAATTGCAGGTACTGATCCGGATTAGGCACTCGGGAAATAAAAACAGAGTAAAAATAAATAAAATAAAGAATATATATATATATATATATATATATATATATATATGTGTGTGTGTAAAGCAAGGGCGCTATACTTACAAAGTCTCTGGCACAGCTGTAACTGCTCCAGCGACTGATCATTCTCCTTCCAGGGCTGCTCGTTAGGCTCATGCACATTCACTTTCTCCGCCCATCGGTGTCTGTGATTGGCTGCAGTCAGACAGCGCCCCCACCTGTGTGACAGCCTGTCTGACGCTTTCAAATACAGACGTGGTCTGCGGGTCTATAGCATACAGTAAAAAATAAATAAAAAAATTGTCATAGGTCCTCCCATATTATGATACCCAGCACAGATAAAAGCCACTGCTTCAGGCTGCAGCCCCCAGCCATGTGCTTTTCTTGGCTGTGTATCAAAATAGGAGGAACCACATGCGGCTTTTTTTTTTAAATTTAAATAATTTTTATTAAATAAAAAAAAATAACGGCGAGCGGTCCCTTCCAATTTTGATATCTAGCCAAGATGAAACCAGAGAGCTGGGTGCTGGTATTCTCAGGTTGGGGAGACCCATGCTTATTGGGTGCCCCCAGCCTTAAAATATCAGCCTGCAGCCGCCTAGGATTGTCAGATCTATTAGATGCGATAGGCCCAACACTTAACCCCGCTCTTCTGGATTGCGCTGGTACAGTGGCAATCAGGGTAATAAGGCGTTAATGTCAGTTCACAGTTGACACTAAGCCCTAGATTAGTAATGGGAGGAGTCTATGAGACCCCCCCATTACTAATCTGTAAGTGAAAACAAATAAACACAAACACCTAAAAAATCCTATAATTTGAAATAAAATACAAAAAAAACACCCTCTTATTAACTCCCAAAACATCCCTGCAGGTCCGACGAAATCCACACAAGGTCCCACGATGATTCCAGCTCTGCTATATCTGAATCACAGCGTGCGATCATGGTACATGACCATACGCTGTAAATTCAGGCAGAGACTAAGCAGCGATCAGCAGTGGTGACGTCACTCAGGTTAGTCGCGGCGCCACAGCAGGATGTTCCCACAGTCCTCCACCTGTGACCGCAGGTAACTTGACCTCAGGTAACTTCAGTGACCTCACCTAAGTTCATTGAGGTCGCATGAGGTCAGGTTACCTGCAGTCACAGGTATTGGACCTTGAGAACTCCCAGCTGTGGCTAACCTGTGTGACGTCACCGCTCACCGCTGCTCATCCTCTGCCTGAATTTACAGTGTGCGGTCATGTACCATGATTGCGCACTGTGAATCAAATGTAGCAGAGCTAGAGTCATCGTGGGACCTCGTGTGTATTACGTCGGACCTGCAGGGGTGTTTTGGGGGTTAATAAAGTGGTGAAGAGGGTTTTTTTTGTATTCTATATCAAAGGATTTTTTCAGTGTTTGTGTTTATTTCTTTTCACTTACAGATTAGTAATACAGGGGGGTCTCAGATGCTTCCCATTACTAATCTAGGGCTTAGTTTCAGCTGTGTGCTGACATTAACCCCTAATTACCGATTGCTACCGCACCAGGTAAATTTTTGAAGAGTCGGGTAAAGTGCTAGGGTTGTTGCATCTAATGGATGCAACAATCCTAGGTGGCTGCAGGCTGCTATTTTTAGGCTGGGGGGCCCAATAAGCATAGGTCTCCTCAGCATGAGAATAGCAGCCACCAGCTGTCTGGCTTTAGCTTGGCTGGGTATCAAAATTTGAGGGTGGACCTCCTAACATTTTTTAAAAATTATTTGTTTAAATAATTAAAAAAGACGTATGCGGTTCCTATTATTTTGATACACAACCAAGATAGGCACACGGCTGGGGGCTAGAGCCTGTAGCCGCGGCTATATCTGTGCTGGGCATCATAATGGGGGGGAATTGCACGCCAATTTTTTTTAAATTTATTTTTACTGTACACTATAGAACCGCAGACCGAGTCTGTGACTGGAAGCTTCAGACACACTGTTACTCAATGTGAGGGTGCGTCTGACTGCAACCAGACACCAGTGGATGCCTCGCTGACCCTGAGTCGGTGGGGGATTGATTTGCGAGTCTTTCCATCACTAGTGAGAAAGAGGGATAAAATGCAAAAAGAATGAATATGCTGCAGTTTGTCAGACGTTTGTGACAAACTGCAGACAAAAAAAACTGCAACGTGCGCACAGAAAAATTGAATTCTCATAGATTTTGCGGGGAAGTCAAAAGTGAGAACTGTTTGACAACAAAACTGCACCAAAAACGCGACCAAAAAAAACGCAGCATGCGCATATGGCCTTATATGCACAAGGCCTGATTTATCATTTGTGATTTTTTTTAGCTAGGTTTTTTTTGTCGTGCGGCATTCCCTTACATTTTCTGGCCCAAATTCTTCAAATTGACGCATGTATTTCATGAATTATATGCAACGGCAAAAATGGTCTTTATTTTTGGCTCTAACCTTTTTTGCCACTTTTTATGGCAAAAAGTCATGTTTTGCAAAATATCGCAATGTTTTTTGGCATAAATACAATCACTCCAAGAGGGGCGGACTGGAGTACATTGCGACAATTTATGCGACTTTTCAAAAAAGTCATAAATGAAGAATTACAATTTGTTAACCGTAAAAAAAAAATCTATTCTTACCTGGAAACCATCAGTAAGCAGAGTATCTGCCAAAATGTATATGTGTTATTGAGACATTTAGCAGGGGTGTTAATAAGCTAATCACACCAGATCATGTTCACACTGCTGGACGTCATAAGTTCACATTTTGTGGCCATGGTCCGTTTTTGGCCACAATTTTCCATGATGGTGGCAAAAGCGCATTGTTTTTGCCATTGGTTTTCTGAACGTACATGAAGAACAGAATAATAGGAAACGGGATTGGCTGGAATTCTGGAGCGTCAGATTTTGCATTAAATGCATGTGGCAGTATCTCTATGATTAAGGCCAATTTCACACGTCCATGAAACACTGACTATGCGCAGATCGGGACACAGCCTCACATCCCCCCAGGCTGAGCCCAACATCACCCAGTACAAGCCCCACGTCCCTCGATCCCAAGCCCCACGTCCCTCGATCCCGAACCCCACGTCCCCCAACCTGAATCTGCTGTCTCATAGGTATATATGAAGCAGTTAGTAGAGTCAAGGAACTAGCGGACTGGCCGGGTCTTCCAATCCGAGCACGATCCATGAACAGAGAGCATGCGAAACTGGTCTTATTAACATACACCGAGTTGTCCATTCTACGGGACACGTGACCTCTTACAAATCTGTGCTTTCATGAACAAAAATGAGACATTTGACCCCTGAATGCAGCACAAAATCAAGAGATCAAAAGGGGTCTCAATTGCTGATACATGATACAATTGAATATAATGCCACCATAAACATTCTTTTAAACTGCTTTTATTGGAAAAATGCATAAAAATCAGCCAGAATCATGGCAGGTGAAGTAAAACAATTTTTTTAAATACCGTATTTTTCGCTTTATAAGACGTACTGGATTATAAGACGCACCCCAAATTTAGACATAAAAAAGGTAAAAAAATAAAAATGGGGTCCGTCTTATACTCCGGTGTTCTCTTATCGGAGGGGGACAGCAGTGGTGGTGAAGCGGGGTCACAGGAGGCAGATTGTGCTGGCAGGCGCAGCGGGGTCCGTGGTGGCGGGGTCCGTGGTGGCGGGAGCCGCGGCGGGGTCCGTGGTGGCGGGAGCCGCGGCGGGGTCCGTGGTGGCGGGAGCCGCGGCGGGGTCCGTGGTGGCGGGAGCCGCGGCGGGGTCCGTGGTGGCGGGAGCCGCGGCGGGGTCCGTGGTGGCGGGAGCCGCGGCGGGGTCCGTGGTGGCGGGAGCCGCGGGTAAGTGGTGCAGCAGGCCGATGCGGTGAGTGTCTGTGTCCGCGGCCCCGGTTCAAATGATGGCGCCTGGAGCGGCGCGTGCGCAGATGGAGCTCTCATCAAAGAGGCAGTCGGATGCCTGTGTGCGGGTGGCAGCAGGGTGCCTGTGCCTGGGAGGCAGACGGGTACCTGTCAGTGCCGGCTGCCGCCCGCACGCAGGCACAGGCACCCGACTGCCGCCCACACGCAGGCACAGGCACCCGACTGCCGCCCACACGCAGGCACAGGCACCCACCTGAGGTCCACCTCCTGTAAACTTTCTGCTTGCCTGGGAGATTGAGTCAGTCTGTTGGAGAACTTGAAGAAAGAAGATTGATCCTCTGGGAGGGAATAGCTGAGGCTGCGGCCAGCATGCCAGAGAGACTGAGAAAACTCCATTTGCCTGGAAAAGGACTGCTGGAGGATGGTGACTGATCCCTGGGACATTTATGCCATTACTGGACAATTTTACCATCTGATTTGTCGATTATTGCATGGACTGTTTGATTTGCTTGGAATAAATGCTTATTGGATTGTACAGCCATCTCTCGCTCTGTTGATCGTGTGATACGGGAGAAGGACCCCGTCACATGGGGTTATTGCATTTATAGGTCTATAATCAGGTCCATTTTCCTTGGTCATCACTTTATAAAATCAAGAGATCAATTTTCCTTGGATCATTTTTGGTGCAAATCTACATTATGAGAGAATCGACTGATCGGAACAGCTTTAAACGAGGCAGGGTCATCGGGACATCAATTTTTCAGAAGCAGACACTGGCGTTTTCTCGAGTAACAATGTCAAATGTAGGCTTGTGTGATTAATCAGATTAATCCACATTTCAATAACGAAGAACGAATGATTTTCATTACAAAAACCTCTAATATCAGCAGTGCTTGCAATAAGGTGAGCAGGTGGCCGGGGAAGAGGGCACAGCAGCACAGTAATCATAAAGGTGAAATGTAAAGGTGTGTGACGGCTGATATGGCCAATGTCCCCAGTAGTCCAAGCCTTAAGTTATATATTTGAAACCAGAAGTTTCCATTCTCTATAAAGACACATCTGCATGTTTTTCTCACTCTCTGACATGAAATCAGAATAAACCTTTCCTGTTTTAGGTCAATTAGTATTACCAAAATTATTTACATTTGCCAAATGCCAGAAAAATAATAGAGAATGTTTTAAGGAATTTTTATTACTTTCTGCAAAGTCAAAAGTGTACATACTTTTCATTAGTATTTGGTATGATTGCCCTTAAACTGTATGACTTGGGTGAAATGTTTTGGATATACGTCCAGAAGCTTCAGACAATAATTGGTAGGAATTTGGGCCCATTCCTCCTGACAGAATTGGTGTAACTGAGCCATGTTTGTAGGTTGCTTTGCTCGCACCTGCCTTTTCAAATTTGCCCATAAATTTTCAATAGGATTGAGATCAGGGTTTTGTGATGGCCACTCCAAAACATTGATTGTTATCCTGAAGCCACTTTGTAACCAGTTTGGCAGTATGCTTCGGTTATTGTCCATTTCGAAGACCCATTTCCACCCAAGCTTTAAGTTCCTGGCTGATGTCTTCAGATGTTTCTTCAGTATTGCCACATAATTATCTTTCTTCACGATGCCATCTATTTTGTGAAATGCACCAGTCCCACAGCAAAGCAACCCCACAACATGATGCTGCCACCCCCGTGTTTCACAGTTGGGATGGTGTTCTTAGGCTTCAAACCTTCTCCCTTTTTTCTCCAAACATAAAGATGGTCATTATGGCCAAACAGTTCAATTCTAGTTTCATCAGACCACAGGACATGTCTCCAGAAATTAAGGTTTTTGACCTGTGTGCATTTACAATCATTAATCTGGCTTTTTTCTGTTTCTTTTGGAGTAATGGCTTCTTGCTGGCAGAGTGGCCTTTCAGCCTATGTTGATAAAATATTTGTTTCACTGTGGATAATGACACAATCTCACCAGCTTCCGCCAGTATCTTCACAAGGTCTTTTGCTTTTGATCTTGGGTTCATATGCATATGTCTGACAAAATTACATACATCTCTGGTACACAGAACCCGTCTTATTCCTGAGTGGTATGATGGCTGGACATTCCCATCTTGTTTGTATTGCGTATTATTTGTACAGATGAACGAGGCACATATGCATATCTAGAAATTGCACCTAAACAAGTCTGGTTCATCTTTAAGTCCACGATTCTCTTCCTGATATCTTGGCTGATTTCTTTTGACTTTCCCATGATGCTACGCAAAGCAGCGGTGTGTTTCAGGTGTGCATTAAAATACATCCACAGGTGTGTCTCTAATTAACTCAGATGTTGCCAATAAACCTATCAGAAGCTTCTAAACACATGACATCATCATTTCGGCAGTCCCATATTGTTTAAAGGCATAGTACTCTTAGGGCGGCTTTGCACGTTGCAACATCGCACGTGCGATGTCGGTGGGGTCAAATCGAAAGTGACGCACATCCGGCGTCACTTTCGACATCGTAGTGTGTAAATCCTAGATGATACGATTAACGAGCGCAAAAGCGTCATTATCGTATCATCGGTGTAGGCGCCGACTTTTTCAAAATTACGCTGCCGCGACAGGTACGATGTTGTTCCTCGTTCCTGCGGCAGCACACATCGCTGTGTATGAAGCCGCAGGAGCGAGGAACATCAGCTCACCTGCCGCCGGCGGCGGCTATACGGAAGGAAGGTGGTTGGCGGGATGTTTGCATCCTGCTCATCTCCACCCCTCCGCTTTGATTGGCCGCCTGCCGTGTGACGTCGCTCTGACGTTGTACGACCCACCCCCTTAGGAAGGAGGCGGGTCGCCGGCCAGAGCGACGTCGCAGGACAGGTGAGTGCATTTGAAGCTGGCATAGCGATAATGTTCGCTACGCCAGGAATCACAAGATATCGCTGCTGCGACGGGGGCGGGTACTATCGCGTGCAACATCGCAGCATCGGCTTGCGATGTCGCAACGTGCAAAGCCCGCCTTAGTGTATGTAAACTTTTGACTTTTCAGAAAGTAATAAAAATGCCTTAAAACATTCTCTTTCTCTCATTATTCTGGCATTTGGAAAATATAAATAATTTTGGTTCCCAATTGACCTAAAACAGGAAAGGTTTATTCTGATTTCATGTCAGATAGTGAGAAAAACCTGCAGATGTGTCTTTTTCGATAGTGGATGGAAACGTCTGGTTTTTACTGTGTATAAAGCCATCTTCTAGCCCTGGCTAATTGAAGGTAGAAGTAGGAGAACAAGCTGGGGACGCCTAGAGGTGCGAGATTTGAGGGTCTACTTTGCCCGGATGGGCTGTAGTTCCAGCACAGATACTGTCTAAGGGTAGCAGTACAGTGGGCAAATCAGCTAAAATGTGACCAATGTGGAAACCCATCGCCTATTCGGACCAATCAGAGTTTGTGTGGCACTGAGCTGATGACAGTATCAGAATTTGGTAGCAGCAGCATGAATTTTCCTGTCCGTAGTGAACAGTGCAGGTTGGTGGTCGAATGTTTTCTTGGCACAAGGTAGCAAAGGCCATTTAGAACCAGTCAGGATGTCCAGCAGGGCCAACGTTTCTATCACCAAATGACATCTGTGCCACAAATTCCAGCAGCTCTGAAGGCCAAATGAGGTGAAAAACCCAACTAGATCGGTGCCCCGAATAAAGGGGCCATTCAGTGTGATATACTTAATGATAGTCATGGACAAAACATGGCAGTTTAGGGTATGGTTACACATCATCTAAAGATCTACGGCAACGGAGCTGTGGACCGTCAGGCTCCTGCAGCGGCTGAGCTGCGGATCGCCAGGGTCTGCAGCGGCTGAGCTGTGGATCGTCAGGTTCCGCAGCGGCTGAGCTGCGGATCGCCAGGGTCTGCAGCGGCTGAGCTGTGGATCGTCAGGTTCCGCAGCGGCTGAGCTGCGGATCGCCAGGGTCTGCAGCGGCTGAGCTGCGGATCGCCAGGGTCTGCAGCGGCTGAGCTGTGGATTGTCAGGTTCTGCAGCGGCTGAGCTGTGTAATATTTAGTTTTGCATCTAATGAAGAGTGTACTATGGGGTTCTGCAGCAGCTGAGGTGCACATTATTAGCTTGGACAATGTACTGTACATATCACTTTGCAGATGCTGAAGAACCTATTTTTTTATCCTTGGGGGAAGGGGGGGGGTACATGTTAGTAAATCAGTGGTTGACACAGAATAAGTACCTGCAGGAGGGGAGACGCAGTATCTGTGTAGCCCCGCTCATCTCTAGAAGTGTCACGCTCCAACATCATATACCGTATAAATACCAAATTACAAGTGAAATAACAGAAAATTCCCAAAACATCTCTAATATAAAGGTTTTACCATAAATACACATGAAGCTGGACGGGTCATATACAGCACGCAAGAGAAGATAAATGCCGCTCTGACAGTATATCGGTGCGCACGGCGAGTAGCAACACTGCTTGGGCAATGATCCATAAGGAAAATCTCAAAAAGATGTATAAATATTCCAATAACTAAATATGTGCGGAGACTCCAATCACAGATAAAGCAGTGACCAGAGAACGTGTATATCAGATGGGACATCACCAGGCGGAGAGCATCGTATAGACTGTATACAAGCCGCGGACAAAACGTGACATCACTGCAAGGTAAAACACAATATGACATCAGAGATCCAACCTCATTCAGAAACTTGTAGGACATCATGTCGGCCACTGAGATGGCATTGTATTACATGAGACATCATGGCCATTGTGTCAGCACTACACAACATGAGGCACAGACTAAGCAGATATAGAATCACCGGGTATACAAGCCAGGAGGGAAGCCGTGACATCACTACATATGACATCATCAGACACCCGACATAACCCATCACATCAGCCAGCATCATATTCACCAAGCCAGGAGGGAAGCCGTGACATCACTACATATGACATCATCAGACACCCGACATAACCCATCACATCAGCCAGCATCATATTCACCAAGCCAGGAGGGAAGCCGTGACATCACTACATATGACATCATCAGACACCCGACATAACCCATCACATCAGCCAGCATCATATCCACCAAGCCAGGAGGGAAGCCGTGACATCACTACATATGACATCATCAGACACCCGACATAACCCATCACATCAGCCAGCATCATATCCACCAAGCCAGGAGGGAAGCCGTGACATCACTACATATGACATCATCAGACACCCGACATAACCCATCACATCAGCCAGCAGACGACATCATATTCACCAAGTCAGGTCCCAGTGTGACGTCGCCCCCCTCTCAGGTCCCAGGCGTCACATCGCCCCCCTCTCAGGTCCCACTGTGACATCGCCCCCCCTCTCAGGTCCCACTGTGACATCGCCCCCCCCCTCTCAGGTCCCACTGTGACATAGCACCCTCAGTGCTCAGTGTGAAATAACTCCCTCAGGTCTCTCTGTGACATCGCCCCCCCCCCCCCCCCCTCTCAGGTCTCTCTGTGACATCGCCCCCCCCCCCCTCTCAGGTCTCTCTGTGACATCGCCCCCCCCCCCTCAGGTCTCCCTGTGACATCGCCCCCCCCCCCCTCAGGTCTCCCTGTGACATCGCCCCCCCCCCCCTCAGGTCTCCCTGTGACATTGCCCCCCCCCCCCCTCAGGTCTCCCTGTGACATTGCCCCCCCCCCCCCCTCAGGTCTCCCTGTGACATTGCCACCCCCCCCCCCCCCCCTCAGGTCTCCCTGTGACATTGCCCCCCCCCCCCCCCCCCTCAGGTCTCCCTGTGACATTGCCCCCCCCCCCCCCCCCTCAGGTCTCCCTGTGACATTGCCCCCCCCCCCCTCAGGTCTCCCTGTGACATTGCCCCCCCCCCCTCAGGTCTCCCTGTGACATTGCCCCCCCCCCCCCCCAGGTCTCCCTGTGACATTGCCCCCCCCCCCCTCAGGTCTCCCTGTGACATTGCCCCCCCCCCCCCCCCCTCAGGTCTCCCTGTGACATTGCCCCCCCCCCCCCCCCCCCTCAGGTCTCCCTGTGACATTGCCCCCCCCCCCCTATCAGGTCTCTCTGTGACATCGCCCCCCCCCCTCTCAGGTCCCACTGTGACATCGCCCCCCCCCCCCCCTCTCTCAGGTCTCTCTGTGACATCGCCCCCCCCCTCTCAGGTCTCTCTGTGACATCGCCCCCCCCCCTCTCAGGTCTCTCTGTGACATCGCCCCCCTCTCTCAGGTCTCTCTGTGACATCGCCCCCCCCCTCTCAGGTCCCACTGTGACATCGCCCCCTAAGGTTCCACTGTGACATCACCAGGCCGGCGCGGCTCCGGCTGCATTTAGAGGGCACGCTCCAGGTCGCTGATTTACACTGTATGTATCCCGGCGGCTGATACAGACTGTGCTGAGCTTCCACTCACTGAGCCCCGGTTTCTCCCGTCCCCCCAGCACCCAGGGCATGCTGCTTCCCCCTCGGCCCTGTCCTGTGCCCGGCCGCCGCCTCGCCATGTGTAGATACACCCACACAGTGCCCCGTGATCCCAGCGTCTGCCCCTCACCTGCCATGTCCCAGCCGCCGGTCATTCCGTCCCTCTGTCCGCCGCCGGATGCCGACTGACCGCCGGCTCTCACTTCCTTAGCAACAGGCCCGGCGACGACGCGCTCACTTCCTTAGCAACGGTCAACAGGCCGCGGCTTGTACTTCCTTAGCAACAGCTGCTTAGCCACGCCCACATACGGCAGCAATGTATGCAGGGAGACTGGGTTACTTAAAACAACCCAGCAGTCCTGGCTCCAGCTCTTTAGACTCTTAGGTGACAATCTCGGGGAGGGACGGTCGGACCCTCGGGTGACAGTCTCGTAGAGGCGGGGAGTAACGGACCCTCAGGTGACCGCCTCGGGGGGCAGGACTTACGGACCCTCGGGTGACCGCCTCAGGGGGGGACGGACCGACCCTCGGGTGACCGCCTCGGGGGGGACGGACCGACCCTCGGGTGACCGCCTCGGGGGGGACGGACCGACCCTCGGGTGACCGCCTCGGGGGGGGGACGGACCGACCCTCGGGTGACCGCCTCGGGGGGACAGACCGATCCTCGGGTGACCGCCTCGGGGGGGACGGACCGACCTTCGGGTGACCGCCTCGGGGGGGACGGACCGACCCTCGGGTGACCGCCTCGGGGGGGACGGACCGACCCTCGGGTGACCGCCTCGGGGGGACGGACCGACCCTCGGGTGACCGCCTTGGGGGGGACGGACTGACCCTCGGGTGACCGCCTTGGGGGGGACGGACCGACCCTCGGGTGACCGCCTTGGGGGGGACGGACCGACCCTCGGGTGAGCGCCTTGGGGGGGACGGACCGACCCTCGGGTGACCGCCTTGGGGGGGGGGGACCGACCCTCGGGTGACCGCCTCGGGGGGGACGGACGGACCGACCCTCTGGTGACACAGGCTCGGGGGGGACGGACGGACCGACCCTCTGGTGACACAGGCTCGGGGGGGATGGACGGACCGACCCTCGGGTGACACAGGCTCGGGGGGGGACAGCCCGACCGACCGTCGGGTGACACAGGCTCGGGGGGGGGGGGGGACGGCCCGACCGACCCTCAGGTGACTGTCTCGGGGGGGACGTAACCCTCAGGTGACTGCCCCGGGTGGGGACTTACGGACCCTCAGGTGACCGCCTCGGGGGGGGGGGGGGGGACGGACCTTCGGGTGACCGCCGGGGGGGGGCAGATCGACCTTCAGATGACAGTCTCGGGGGGGGGGGACGACCGACCCTCAGGCGACAGTCTCGGGGGAGGTGGGGGGACCCTCAGGTGACAGTCTCGGGGTAGACGGACGGACCCTCAGGTGACAGTCTCAGGGGAGACGGACGGAGTCTCAGGTGACAGTCTCGGGAGAGACGGACGGACCCTCGGGTTACCGCCTCGGGGGGGACGGATGGACCCTCAGGTGACCGCCTCGGTTGGGGGGGACCGACCCTCAGGTGAACGCCTCGGGGGGGGACGGACCGACCCTCGGATGAACATCTCGGGGTGGACGGACGGACCAACCCTCTGGTGACACAGGCTCGGGGGGGACGGCCCGACCGACCCTCGGGTGACACAGGCTCGGGGGGGGGACGGCCCGACCGACCCTCGGGTGACACAGGCTCGGGGGGGGGACGGCCCGACCGACCCTCGGGTGACACAGGCTCGGGGGGGGACGGCCCGACCGACCCTCGGGTGACACAGGCTCGGGGGGGACGGCCCGACAGACCCTCGGGTGACACAGGCTCGGGGGGGACGGCCCGACCGACCCTCGGGTGACACAGGCTCGGGGGGGACGGTCCGACCGACCCTCGGGTGACACAGGCTCGGGGGTGACGGCCCGACCGACCCTCGGGTGACACAGGCTCGGGGGGATGGCCCGACCGACCCTCGGGTGACACAGGCTCGGGGGGATGGCCTGACCGACCCTCGGGTGACACAGGCTCGGGGGGGACGGCCCGACCGACCCTCGGGTGACAGAGGCTCGGGGGGGGACGGCCCGACCGACCCTCGGGTGACACAGGCTCGGGGGGGGACGGCCCGACCGACCCTCGGGTGACACAGGCTCGGGGGGGACGGCCCGACCGACCCTCGGGTCACACAGGCTCGGGGGGGACGGCCCAACCGACTCTCGGGTGACACAGGCTCGGGGGGGGGGACGGCCCGACCGACCCTCGGGTGACGGGCTCGGGGGGGACGGCCCGACCGACCCTCAGGTGACAGACTCGGGGGGGGGGCGTCTCGACCGACCCTCGGGGACGGACGGACCGACCCTCAGGTGAGTCTCGGGGGGGGGGGGGACGACCGACCCTCAGGCGACAGTCTCGGGGGAGGTGGGGGGACCCTCAGGTGACAGTCTCAGGGGAGACGGACGGAGTCTCAGGTGACAGTCTCGGGAGAGACGGACGGACCCTCGGGTTACCGCCTCGGGGGGGACGGATGGACCCTCAGGTGACCGCCTCGGTCGGGGGGACCGACCCTCGGGTGAACGCCTCGGGGGGGGGGGACGGACCGACCCTCGGATGAACGTCTCGGGGTGGACGGACGGACCGACCCTCTGGTGACACAGGCTCGGGGGGGATGGACAGACCGAACCCTCGGGTGACAGGCTCGGGGGGGGGGGGACGGCCCGACCGACCCTCGGGTGACACAGGCTCGGGGGGGACGGCCCGACAGACCCTCGGGTGACACAGGCTCGGGGGGGACGGCCCGACCGACCCTCGGGTGACACAGGCTCGGGGGGGGACGGCCCGACCGACCCTCGGGTGACACAGGCTCGGGGGGGACGGCCCGACCGACCCTCGGGTGACACAGGCTCGGGGGGGACGGCCCGACCGACCCTCGGGTGACACAGGCTCGGGGGGGGGACGGCCCGACCGACCCTCGGGTGACACAGGCTCGGGGGGGACGGCCCCGACCGACCCTCGGGTGACACAGGCTCGGGGGGGGACGGCCCGACCGACCCTCGGGTGACACAGGCTCGGGGGGGGACGGCCCGACCGACCCTCGGGTGACACAGGCTCGGGGGGATGGCCTGACCGACCCTCGAGTGACACGGGCTCGGGGGGGACGGCCCAACCGACTCTCGGGTGACACAGGCCCGGGGGGGACCCTCGGGTGAACCGGATTTTGGTCTACGTAGGCCCTAGGTACACAAGCTTAGAGGGAACTTTTCAGGTGACCGCCTCAGGGGGGACAGATCGACCTTCAGATGACAGTCTCGGGGGGGTGGGGGGGGACACTCAGGTGACAGTCTCGGGGGAGACGGACGGACCCTCAGGTGACAGTCTCGGGGGGGGGGGGGGACGGACCCTCAGGTGACAGTCTCGGGGGGGACGGGACCCTCAGGTGACAGTCTCGGGGGGAACGGACGGTGCAGGGCTGGATTTAGGTGTGCGTAGGCCCTACGTACACCAACTTAAAGGGAACCTGTCAGGTGCAATATGCACACAGAACCACAAGCAGTTGTGGGTGTATATTTCTAATCCCTGCCTAACTGTCTTTGTATACACTAGCATAGATAAAGAGATTTTTAGAAAAAGTATTTCTAAATATCTTTTATTTTATGCTAATGAGCTCGGGGACTAGTTCCAAGGGCAATATATCTTCCGATTAGCCGCCCTCTTTGCATGGTAATGTGCCCACAGTGGTGTACTAACATGCTATTCAATGCAGCATCATCAGCGGTACAGTGACCACTTCTCTGAACGCCGGGCACTTCCGGTCATGCGCACTAGACCTCTCTGAAGCCGGGATATGTAAACCCGGCTTCATACTGCACGTGACTGGAAGTACCCGGCATTCAAAAGTGCGGTCACAGCGAACAGAGGTACGCACGACACCGCTAGAGAAAAGGAAATAACTGCAAGAGACACTTTTGGAGTCTAAGCATTTTATACTATCGTTGACTGACTAATGACAGAGATGAGGAAAAGCCGTTTGTCATACAGTGAATTATGTGATACATTCAGTTTCCTCACAGACAAGACCATGTCAAGAGATGAAAATAAACTAAAGTCACGTACAGTTAGGTCCAGAAATATTTGGTCAGTGACACAAGTTTTGTTATTTTAGCTGTTTACAAAAACATGTTCAGAAATACAATTATATATATAATATGGGCTGAAAGTGCACACTCCCAGCTGCAATATGAGAGTTTTCACATCCAAATCGGAGAAAGGGTTTAGGAATCATAGCTCTGTAATGCATAGCCTCCTCTTTTTCAAGGGACCAAAAGTAATTGGACAAGAGACTCTAAGGGCTGCAATTAACTCTGAAGGCGTCTCCCTCGTTAACCTGTAATCAATGAAGTAGTTAAAAGGTCTGGGGTTGATTACAGGTGTGTGGTTTTGCATTTGGAAGCTGTTGCTGTGACCAGACAACATGCGGTCTAAGGAACTCTCAATTGAGGTGAAGCAGAACATCCTGAGGCTGAAAAAAAAGAAAAAATCCATCAGAGAGATAGCAGACATGCTTGGAGTAGCAAAATCAACAGTCGGGTACATTCTGGAAAAAAGGAATTGACTGGTGAGCTTGGGAACTCAAAAAGGCCTGGGCGTCCACGGATGACAACAGTGGTGGATGATCGCCGCATACTTTCTTTGGTGAAGAAGAACCCGTTCACAACATCAACTGAAGTCCAGAACACTCTCAGTGAAGTAGGTGTATCTGTCTCTAAGTCAACAGTAAAGAGAAGACTCCATGAAAGTAAATACAAAGGGTTCCCATCTAGATGCAAACCATTCATCAATTCCAAAAATAGACAGGCCAGAGTTAAATTTGCTGAAAAACACCTCATGAAGCCAGCTCAGTTCTGGAAAAGTATTCTATGGACAGATGAGACAAAGATCAACCTGTACCAGAATGATGGGAAGAAAAAAGTTTGGAGAAGAAAGGGAACGGCACATGATCCAAGGCACACCACATCCTCTGTAAAACATGGTGGAGGCAACGTGATGGCATGGGCATGCATGGCTTTCAATGGCACTGGGTCACTTGTGTTTATTGATGACATAACAGCAGACAAGAGTAGCCGGATGAATTCTGAAGTGTACCGGGATATACTTTCAGCCCAGATTCAGCCAAATGCCGCAAAGTTGATCGGACGGCGCTTCATAGTACAGATGGACAATGACCCCAAGCATACAGCCAAAGCTACCCAGGAGTTCATGAGTGCAAAAAAGTGGAACATTCTGCAATGGCCAAGTCAATCACCAGATCTTAACCCAATTGAGCATGCATTTCACTTGCTCAAATCCAGACTTAAGACGGAAAGACCCACAAACAAGCAAGACCTGAAGGCTGCGGCTGTAAAGGCCTGGCAAAGCATTAACGAGGAAACCCAGCGTTTGGTGATGTCCACGGGTTCCAGACTTAAGGCAGTGATTGCCTCCAAAGGATTCGCAACAAAATATTGAAAATAAAATTTTTTTTTTTGGGTTTGGTTTATTTGTCCAATTACTTTTGACCTCCTAAAATGTGGAATGTTTGTAAAGAAATGTGTACAATTCCTACAATTTCTATCAGATATTTTTGTTCAAACCTTCAAATTAAACGTTACAATCTGCACTTGAATTCTGTTGTAGAGGTTTCATTTCAAATCCAATGTGGTGGCATGCAGAGCCCAACTCGCGAAAATTGTGTCACTGTCCAAATATTTCTGGACCTAACTGTATGTTAGTCAACATGGATTCCTCAGACTTTGAGGATTTTCTAGATGAGTTTCTAAGGTTAGATAACTTTGTATAAGGACAAAAAGTCTGTTCTTCAAACGTTGAGATCTCAAATTAAAGATAAACTGACTTCCAGTTTTCCCAATGTTCACATTGCGTTCAGAATTTATTTATCGATACTTGGGTCTAATGCCGAAGGGGAACGGTCATTTTCTAAGCTGAAACACATTTAGTACTATTTATGCTCACCCATGAGTCAAGATCGTCTGTCATCTTTGGCTCTTCTGTGCATTGAAAGTGAATTGACAAAAAGTATGGAATTTGAAGACCTCATTAATGACTTTAGTGAAGAGAAGCCGTAAGCAACTTCCTTGATGAGTTCTGTATTAATTACAATATGTTGTCAAATATTGTATGATTCTAGTTTATTGGAAGTCCCTATTAAAATCACATAAAAATGTATTAGGGGGGAGCCTCAAATGACAGTCCGGGGGGGTGGGGGGGGGGACCCTCAGGTGACAGTCCCAGGGGGGGAGGGGACCCTCAGGTGACAGTCCCTGGGGAGGACCCTTCGACTTCCAAGTCCTAAGGGCGGCTTTGCACGTTGCAACATCGCGCGTGCGATGTCGGTGGGGTCAAATTGAAAGGGACGCACTTCCGGCGTCACTTTCGAGATCGTAGTGTGTAAATGCTAGATGATACTATTAACGAGCGCAAAAGCGTCGTTATCGTATCATCGTTGCAGGCTCCAACTTTTTCATAATAATGCTGCAGCGACAGGTACGATGTAGTTCCTCGCTCCTGCGGCTGCACACATCGCTGTGTATGAAGCCGCAGGAGCGAGGACCATCACCTTACCTGCCGCCAGCGGCTATGCGGAAGGTGGGCGGGATGTTTACATCTTGCTCATCTCCGCCCCTCTGTCGCTATTGGCCGCCTGCCGTGTGACGTCGCTATGACGCCGCACGACCCGACCCCTTAGGAAGGAGGCGGTTCGCCGGCCAGAGCGACGGTCGCAGGACAGGTAAGTGCATGTGAAGCTGCTGTAGCGATAATTTTCGCTACGCCAGCTATCACAAGATATCGTACCTGCGACGGGGGCGGGGACTATCGCGTGCGACATTCCAGCATCGGCTTGCGATGTCGCGACGTGCAAAGCCCGCCTAAAACTGCTTTATTTTTTGATGGACAGAATATGTTTCTTCGTACCGTCTCTTGGAGGTGACGTGATCATGACAATCGATTCTGCAGTGTCGATATTTCCCTTATTCTGCCTTATTATAGGATAAATATTCAGATATTTTATTCGTCTATTTTTCAGGTTATTTCCATTTCGAGATGGGGCGTTGATCTTAAATTCTATATATTTGTATAGGTGTCCTCAGGGCTCACATGTAATATTGCAATGGATGGTAAATGACAGTAGTACAGCCTCAGGCTTCGGCCTGTGATCTGCTCTCTGAACAGCGGCGACTTCTGTCTGTCTGACATATAAATATCAAGATGATTGGAAACGTCCATGTTACCACATTGGTTTACGTGGCGGCACGATGCCCTGTGGTACACGGCGATATAGATGGGTCCATTTCCTGCAGCGGCTGGGCTTGGACCTCCGGTGTCACAAATCTCATACCAGCGTCTATCGATAACTGCACAAAATTTAAAGGGCTTTTCCATTACCTATTACTGCCGCACTGGAAGGTGAGCGGAGCTGCAGGCGTTGCAGAGACGGCCGCTCACTATGCCTCATCTTACTTTATTCACAATACTGTACTTGCCAGTGCTGGTCACGACTGGTGCAACAGGACTGGACGTATCGAGACGCTGCATCACCTCTTTAACCCCAACTCCCCCGAAGCGTTATGCACCTACAACTATATATTTAATTTCTTAATTACTTAGCATTTTTTTTTATTTCAAGCATAACCATCCTTTTAATTTTTCAGAAATTAACAGCAGACATGAAAATAAGTAGAGTAACTTTCTTAGGCTGAGTTCACATGTCCTGTAATCTTCTGTTAATACGGATCCTGCAGAGATGATTTGGGCTTTTTTTGTGTTTTTTGATTTTATTTTTTTTTTTAACATGGGAGTCTATGGAGAACGGATCTGTTTACGGCTTGCTATTTATCTTCCATTTAAAATGGATCCTATAACAAAAACTGGTATCTAAATAGCAATCCATTCTTAATAGACTCCAATGTTAAAAAATACAGAACCGGTAGACATCAGTTTTTTAAAGAGAACCTGGCACCAGATTTGGCGACTATAAGCTGCGGCCAGCACCAGTCAAGCCCTTAGATACAGTATTCTGGAATACTGTATATAAGAGCCCAGGCTGCTCTGTAGAACATATACAGTACAAACACTTTTATAGTTCTCACATAGGGGTAGTCCGGTCCAATGGATGTCGCTGGACTCCAGTTTGGCGCCTCCACTCTGTGGCGATCGCCGATCTCCTGTGCAGGCGCACTTTGATCTGCCCTGCATTGCAGTCTTGCACAGGATCACTTTGATCTGCCCTACTCAGGGTAGATCAAAGTATTGTAGTGCACATGCGCAGGTGCTCGTTTACTGTACTCCGCAGGCGCGAGAAAAGGTTCTTTAAATTATTTTCTATGCTATACAGAGCAGCCTGGGCGCCTATATACAGTATTCTAGAATGCTGTATATAACAGCCTACTGGTGGTGGCCACCTTATAGCCACCAAATCTGGCGATAAGTTCCCTTTAACAACAGACAAAAAAAAGTTGTGTTTCCAGGACTTTTATGCCAATTGATCTCTGCAGGATCCGCTCTAAGGGGTACTTTGCACGCTGCGACATCGCAGGCCAATGCTGGGATGCCGAGCGCGATAGTACCCGCCCCCGTCGCAGCAGCGATTTCCTTGTGATAGCTGCCATAGCGAACATTATCGCTACGGCAGCTTCACATGGACTCACCTGTCCTGCGACCGTCGCTCTGGCCGGCGACCCGCCTCCTTGTTAAGTCACACGCCAGGCGGCCAATCGGAGCGGAGGGGCGGAGATGAGTGGGATGTAAACATCCCGCCCATCTCCTTCCTTCCGCATATCCTACGGAAGCCGCAGTGACGCCGGTAGGAGATGTTCCTCGCTCCTGCGGCTTCACACACAGCGATGTGTGCTGCTGCAGGAGCGAGGAACAACATCGGACTGTCGCGTCAGCGTAATCATGGATTACGCCGACGCTGCACCGATGATACGATTACGACGCTTTTGCGCTCGTTAATCGTATCATCGACCCTTTACACACTACGATGTCGCATGCGATGCCGGAAGTGCGTCATTTTCAATTTGACCCCACCGACATCGCACCTGCGATGTCGTAGTGTGCAAAGCCCGCCTAAGGCTAAGGACACAAGGCGAGTAAAACGGAGCGAGTGAAATATGATAAAAAAAAAAAATCAGCCCTAATCAGATAGAGAAAACAATCGCAGCATGCTGCAGGTGGAACCTGATTTTTCACTCGCACCCATATAAGTCTATGGGTGCGAGAGAAACATCACACTACACTCGCATGACACCGAAGTGCAGTGCGATATGCACATCAGCTGATAATTGGGCGATAGGGAGATTAGTCCCTCCCTCTTCTCCGCAGCTGTGATCTGATCGCAGGAACGCACCACAATATGAGGACACTCTGTTTACACTCGCAGCAAGAGCGGAAGCTGAGGGTCATTATCATAACACATCTTATGCTCTCGCATTGGATGCTAAATACCCGTGTGTCCTTAGCCTTATAGATGATTACTGGACATGTGATCTCAGGCTTACGATAAGATAAGATAGATCCATATATCTTAATCAGAGAAATCTGCTTCTTTCACAGCCAAAACTGATCATTCACTCTCAATTCATGGGTAAAATTGGTATCTTATAAATTCTATGTAAGAGGAGGAGCTACAGGCCAATACAGACAGTCTATTGCAAGTTCGCCTACAATTTCAGATACAGTTCTCCATAGAACTTTACGAGCACAAACTGTCATCTCCTATCTCAATAATGGCAAGTCTGTAGACACTGAAGACACATTTTACCCAGGAATTGAGAATGAATAATTAGTCCAGGAGGACAAAGTATCGGAATTCTTTAAAAAAATATATAATAAAGTTATTATTTTCATGTGTACTATTGAATTATGAAAAAGTAAAAGAATCGTTATTCTTTAAAATAAAAATTGGACAAAATTGTTAGTTCATTTTGGTAAAGTAAGAATAATTTGAATCCGGCAAAAAAAAAAAAAAAAGTTTAATTTATATTTACTGAATATCAACTTTATTAGAATACGACATTTTCTGTTTAACCACAGTTCAAAACCAAACAAATATGAAAATGGCCTCGTCAAAAATGATCGTACCTCTAAAATAGATTGACAATAATTGACTATAGGGACATGTTAAATTGAGTTGAGTTTTGTAATTAGCATCACAAGTGTCTACAAACTAGTAAGTCAGTCTGCCTATTTAAATAGTGAAAAGTAGTCATTGTGCTGTTTAGCATCATGGTGTGTACCACACTGAACATGGAGCAAAGAAAACTAAGGATAGGTTTGTCTCAGGGGATCAGGAAGAAAACGATACACAAACATATTAGAAGTAAAGGCTATAAGACAATCTCCAAACAGCTTGATGTTCCTGTGACTACAATTGTACATAGTATTCAGAAGATTAAGATCTATGGGAATGTAGCCGCCCTCATTGGATGTGGCAACAAGAAGAAAATTGATGGTGAATTGAAGAGACGGATAATACGAATGGTAACCAAAGAGTCCAGAACAACTTCCAAAACCCATGATTAGAGGTGAACTCCAAGGTCAAGGTACATCAGTGTCAGATCGCACCATCCGTCTCTGTCTTGGCCAAAGTGGACTTCATGGGAGATGACTGAGGGGGAAACCACTGTCGAAAGCAAATAATAAAAAAAAGAGACTGGAATTTGCCAAATGCATACTTACAAGCCATAAAGCTAGGGAGAATGTCCTTTGGACAGATAAGACAAAACTGGAGCTTTTTGGCAAAATCACATCAGCTCCATGTTCACACACACAAAAATGAAGCAAAGAAAATAACATCGTACCTACTGTGAAACATGGAGGAGGCTCTGTTATGTATTTGGGGGGGGGGGCTTTGCTACATCTGGTACAGGGTGTCTTGAATCTGTGCAGGATAAAGTGAAATCTCAAGACTATCAAAGGATTCTAGAGAGAAATGTGCTGCCCAGTGTCAGAAAGCTTGGTCCGAGTCACAGGTTATGGGTCCTCTAACAGGATAATGACCCAAAAAAAAGCATCTAAGAATGGCGAAGCGCATAGCATTGGATTTTTCTGAAGTGGCTTTTGCGAGCCCTGATCTAAATCTATGGAACATGAACATCTGTGGAAGGAACTGAAAATAGAAGTCTGGAGAAGGCGCCTCCACACCTGAGACACAGGAAGCAGTTTGCTCACAAGGAGTTGCCCAAAATACCTGTGGATGAGGGCAGAAGCCTCATCGAAGGTTACAGAAATCGTTTGTGTGCAGTGATTGCCTCAAAAGGTGGTACAAGAAAATATTAAAAGGGAAAAATCATTTTTGCTCAGGCTAGTTTTATTAACAGAAAAAAAAAAAAAATCATACTGAGCCGGATGTTACTCTGTATGGGGCTAGATAGCAGTCGGCTAAGCAAGTAGTAAGGCAAACCAAGTATATGCGGGGTACTGGGGGCTTAAGAATGAAATATGAAACCCCATTAACGGCATCCCAGTCTCAGGGTGCAATATACACAGGTTTCCATTTGCTAAAAGCAAGCAGAGATCTAACAGTAGCCCAATACCATCATTTATGCAGAAAGACGACTGTAAACTGATCAGATTTAATATTTTATTATAGAAATAAGTATAAAATAATAGGAACACGTTAATTATGTGCCAGTGACTCAATTATTGTCACCCTATGTACACCGCTCAAGGATCACTATTGGATGTGTTGTAGCTTCTGTTCACATCCAGCTTACTGTGGGCCGATGACAGCCTATGGTCACATTTTACAGGGTCCACTGACCGCACGGGATGAGCCATTGTGGGTATTACAGTTTACTGGAAATTATTTTGACGGAAAGTTCATAGGAGATTAGAATGGTCAGATGTTCTCCAGGATGGGAAGCAGTCAAGCTGAAGAGCCCCTAAAAATACTGAATAGGAGAGAGGTGTGTGAGATGCCACATCTCTTACTGTACCTTCAGAAGTGGCAAGGAGGCCGAAGAGTTGGAGGTTTTGTCACACATAGACAAAGTAAAAGTTTCAGCATATTAAGGGACTCTTCAAGCTGGACTCCTCCTCATTCGTTCCAATATCAGGGCATCTTATAGGTGTCCTTAATTGAAGGGAATGTCCCTTTAAGCAGAATATATATAAGATATATATTCAGTCATATACAAAAAGAAAAAAAAGGAGCCGCACACTAATGGAATGCCTAATGGTGCAAACCCTCCTGGACAATATCCAACCATCCCATAAACAGTAATAATAATTACCAAAAAAATAAAAAGGGGGGGACGGACCAATTTATTAATCCAGTCGGTATGGCAACATTTCGGTTCTATTGAACCTTTCTCAAGTGCTTGAGAATAGAACCGAAACGTTGCCACACTGGATGGACTAATAAATAGAAGATGCAAAAAAGGGGACCTATTTGAGTACTGCCATCTTTTTTGAGATATGCAGACCCTTTATGGGGAACTCCACAGTCATTTCCAAATCATTACCATTAATGGTGGAAGCCCCTTGAAGGGTTGTCCCCATGTCCATTAGTATATGTCATTACTGTATGATCAGTGAAGGTTCACCCTCTAGCTAGGACTGATCCTAAGGATAAAGGGTCATAGTGATGCACCAACACACATTCCCCAAAGAGCAGCGCTCCCAGTTACTTGCAGTTAAGGGAACTCTAACTGGTGCAATTCACTTTACGGTTTGAGACCCCCAAAGATCATTAAGTGAGAGCATATCCCAGAGATATGCAAATCGTGTGCAAAATCAGAAGATCCCTTTAAAACTAGACCTTGGACCAAATCTCTTGGGAGCTCCAGGTACCTGACTGTACAGGTCTCCCATGTGAGGCTTAGAATTGACCCCTTGGTGCCTCATCGCCCTGACCAAGGCAAGTACACCCGGGCAATGGCTGCTCCACACCATGCTATCTCATAGCTCATCTGGCTTCCTAACCACTGAATCCATCCCAAAGAAGGAGGAGGGCGTCCCCTGAAAATCGCGCTCTCTCTTCACAAACGCTGTGAATGACGACACACAGTTCCCAATAAAATGGTCCGACTGACCCAGAATATACAGATCTATTTGTGCCACTTCTGGCTGTAAACTCACAACTTTCACCTACAAGAAAAAAAAAAGAGAAAAGATTAATAAAGGAAGTGTAAGGCCCGTTTCACACATCCGGCATTTCGCCGGATCCGGCACGCATGCAGTACAGTCATTTACAGTGGAAGCGCAACACCATGCGGACAAATGCGGTGGTGCATGAAGCACACAACCGCATGGTGTCGCACTTCCACTGTAAATGAATGTACTGTACTGCATGTGTGCCGGATCCGGCGAAATGCCGGATGTGTGAAACGGACCCAATGACTTCCAAAGCTGCAATCACAATTCTGCTGCTTTCCTTCCAGCGCTTAGTATGCAAAACATTCACTAACTAACTCACCAACAAGGTGTCGTAATAGACAACAGTAATTTGTGAACGCAGCTTTGGATGTGACTGGAGTATGATGCTAAGGAGCTCTGTTGCCTGCTCACCTTCTCCCCCAGAGCCTTCTGTAGCTCCGCAGTGTAAGACGTGGAGTCAGTAGCTATATATACAGATCTTGCCTTGGTCTTCTTTACCCAGTATGTCAGCGCCCGCTTAATTTCCTTTAAGTCTGGCAGACACATGTTCATGGTGAGCGGCTTTGCCTTCTGACGGTTGTACCCGACGCACTGAGGGGAAGCCATGAAGTGTGGGCCGGCCGTGCCATCCTTCAGCATCTTGCAAGCATTAACCTGTAAGGAACAGGAGACAATACATAAATGACAAAGTAAGGCTGCTAAATTAAACAATAAAATTGGTGCTGTATTTATCACCGTATGGAGCCATTCCCCCATCCTCTCACTAGTGTAGTTCTGCACAGCAGAGGACTGGGAACTGCTATATTACAGCATATACCGCTATTCCCCAGCCTCGCCACTCTGCCAATCCCTTCACTGGCTTCCCATCGCCCAACGACTCCAGTTCAAAATATTAACCATGACATACAAAGCCATCCACAACCTGTCTCCTCCCTACATCTGTGACCTAGTCTCCTGGTACCTACCTGCACGCAACCTCAGATCCTCACAAGATCTCCTACTCTACTCCTCTCTTATCTCCTCTTCCCACAATAGCGTACAAGATTTCTCCCGTGCCTCCCCCATACTCTGGAACGCTCTACCTCAACATATCAGACTCTCTCCTACCGTGAAAAGCTTCAGGAGGAACCTGAAGACCCATCTCTTCCAACAAGCCTACAACCTACAATAACCCTCAGTCCAGTAGACCACTGCGCAACCGGCTCTGTCCTCACCTATTGTACCATCACCCATTCCCTGTAGACTGTGAGCCCTCGCGGGCAGGGTCCTCTCTCCTCCTGTACCAGTCTGTTTTGTATTGTTAATGATTGTTGTACGTATACCCTCTTTCACTTGTAAAGCGCCATGGAATAAATAATAATAATAATATACATTATAATTAGTGCTGATCGAGCACCACGATGCTCAGGTGCTGGATACTTGTTAAGAACAGTTGGATGCTCGGATGGGCGCGACACTAGCACCTGAGTATAATGAGAATCAACAGGGTACTCAAGTATTTTTCCAGGAAATCTAGAAAAAGGCTTGAGTTCCCCATTGACTTCCATTATACTTGAGTCACGCCCATCCAAGCATCCAACTGCTCTTAACGAGTATCAAGCAGTTGAGCATCTTAGTGCTCACTCGTCACTAATTATAAATGTACAAATTAAAATAGTTCCAACTGCCCAACCATTATTAAGAGTCAAGCCTCACCCAGTCGGAGCCGATTCGCAAATGCACCCCAACATAGGGTCTGATGAGCAGGGTCTCAATTTGCTTCTCTCCCTCCTGAACGACCTTTTCTGACCAGACCATGTACTTCTGTAAACTCCTATGTTCTTCCAGTACAGGAAACTGCGCTGGTGCCCCTGGGAGAGCCAGGACAGGGTGCGTGGAAGCGGGGTACCTGGCAAAATCATATAAAGACACCTTAGTGCAGGAAGCATTTACACTTAAGATCTCAATTGCCATGGATGAAACGAAGGCTTTGTTTTTTTATTAAAACGTGTCACAGGCTTACTAAGGTGCGTGTGTTTTGAAGGATTTGGGGGCATCTGATAACATATTTGCTCGTTACTCACCGGCTCTGCCAAACATCTTTGTAATGAGCACTGAAATTAATGCCGTCGAACAGCTCTGAGCGGGCAAAGTCCACGTGGAAATGATCCCAGAAAGGGCCAAATGGATTTCCATCCTGGAAGGAGTATACAATAGCAATTAAAAGGGTTGTTAATGGACACAAAACAGAACCCCGTGTCTACATATTGCTGTTACTCAACATGTAAGGGGAGCGTTATAATTAGAAAACAAAGAAACAGCAAGGGGACACCATAACATGAAAAATGGCACAGGGAAAAATTATTGAACACGCTTACCGACATTTAATACTTTGTACAAAAGCCTTTGTTGGTGGTGACAGCTTCAAGATGCCTCCTGTATGGGGAAACTAGTCCCATGCATTGCTCGGGTATGATTTTGGCTCATTCTTCCACACAAGCACTCTACAAATTCTGAAGGTCCCGTGGGCTCCTTCTATGAACTCTGAGCTTTAATTTCTTCCATAAATTTTCTATTGGATTTAGGTCAGGTGATTGGCTGGACCAGCTTTATTTTTGTTTTCTTAAACCAATGGAGAGTTTCCTTGGCTGTGTGTTTGGGATCATTGTCTTTCTGAAATGTCCACCCTCATTTCATCTTCATCATCCTGATAGATGGCAGCAGAATTTTTATCAACAATGTCTCAGTACATCTGTCTATTCTTCCTTCAATTACGTGAAGTTTGCCGGTGTCATCCAGCCCTACACCATGATGTTCCCACCTCCAAACTTTACTTCCTGTGGTGTTTTGGGGTGATTTAGTGCCTTTTGGCCTCCAAACATGCTGTGTATTATGGCATCTAAAAACTTCTATTTTGGTCTTATTTGACTAGAGTATTTTCTCCCAGTATTTCACAGACTAGTCTAAACGTTGTTGAGCAAACTTTAATAAATGACACGGAAGGGTGCCGCCTCCGCTGCATCAACTGGGGCTGCTCGAGTGGCGCTCGGATCCGGGATAGTGTCCGGGGCTCGAGTGGTGACCGGACCCGGGGCTCATGCAACCACCCGTCCTCGCACACAGTGAAAAAGAGAGGTATTTACAGGGGAGATTGTCTGCGACGCCACCCGTGGCTTGTGGTGATGAGATGGTGGCACCGCCGCTGCCTCTCGGGGCCGGCGTCTGGAAACGATGACGTGGGGGCAGCAAGGTGGTATCCCCTCCACGGGTAGGGGGAAGGTGTAGTCCCGGGGCCCAGGTGTGGGTAAGGAGCAGGGCTGGGGCACTGTCGGCAGGTTGGACTGGATGACACCGGTGTACTCACAATTAGGAAGAATTCACACCAAGTCTGTATTGTAAACCAGGCCGGATGCCGGTTGCCTCTGGAGGGGTGTACTGGTCCCACACACGGGTTGACAATGTAGGGGCCCTTCCTCCTGCACTTGTGTCTTGTGGTGTATGGATTAACCCCGCCTGGAACGGGAGAAATCCGCTCCCCTGCAGATTTGGACGCAGAGGGAGCCGTTGCCCGCAGACACTGACCCGTGGGACTTTAATGGGTTCTTGGAGGACACCCTGTCCCCTGTGTTGGGCTGCCGGTCTGCTCTATCTGGGCTTCTCTCTTCGGGAACAAGGCCTGGTACCTTGTCCCGCTGGTCAATTAACAAGAGGCTTGAAGCTTGCCTCGTCCTAGGGTCCAGGTACCCCGCCTGTGCACGGCCTCCGGACCGGATTCCCGTTGTCGGTACCGGTGGGCTACAACCCTGCCCCGGTCCACTTCAGGTCTCCCGCGACCGGATCTCCGTCGCCTGGGCCCTATAAAGCCGTCTGCCACCTAGTCGGTTCTCCCGTGATCCAAGGGCTCCAACCCTGACCACACTGCAGACTCCTCAATGTTTGACTCCCGACTGCAACTTCCACTCAGCTCCACTCAAAGACTCCGACCTCCTCTGAACTAGACTCAACTGAAAGACTAACTGGTTCCCTCCCCGTGTCACCAAGACCCCTAGGGGGGCATTCCCATCCGCCTGGTCCCGCCCACTGGTGTGTCCTGGCTGTCATGGGGGGGGCGACTAGGATTTGTGGCTGGTGTTCCTATGTGTGGGATATGCTGTTAATTCCCAAGGAGGAGGCGATTCCTGTACCCTTGGTGGGGGGTACAGTCATCTGTGACTACCTGGTTTTGCCAGGGAGTCACATAAGCATACTTGAACATGTCTTTTGTTCAGCAATGGAGTGTGCACACAGGCCAGGGGGGTTGAGTGTATTACTTATTGTTTTCTTTGAATCTATTGTCTCTTCTGATTTCATGTGTTTCTGTAGCTCACCACAGGACGAAGTCCTTGGCTATTAGACAACTCTTCTGATAATTCTTTTCACTCCTCTGTCTCAAATCGTGCAAGGAGCACCTGGTCATGGATGGTACATGGTTAAATTAAGTTCTTTCCACTTTCCGTTAACGGCCCCAACAGTGCTCACTGGAATCTTCAGTAGTTTAGAATTCTTTTCTGTAACCAGTGCCATCAATATGTGTAGCAACAATAAGATTATGAAGGTCTTGAGACAGCTCACTGGTTTTACCCATCATACGCACTTTCTTGTGTGGCACCTTGGTATGAGAAACCTTTTATAGGCCATCAGTTGAACCAACTGATTTTTACTAAGTGTCAAGATTGCCTTCTAATTACTGATATATTTCAGCTACTGTCATGACTTTAAATTACCTTTTACACCTCCCTTTCATCATATGTTAAATACTTTTTCCCTGTGTCATTTCTCAGTATTACACATAACTGTAATTTATGGACATCTATGGTTTGATTTCTTTGCGTATGTGAATTTGATGGACTATTACTGACATCTAGTGAAAAATTCCTGGCAATAACACCTTTAGAAATTTACTTACAAAACTGGTGGTGTATTCAACACTTACAGGTGCATCTCAATAAATCAGAATATCATCAGAAAGTTAATTTATTTCAGTAATTCAGTACAAAAAGGGAATTATATAGAGTCATTACACACAGAGTGATCTATTCCTATATATTATATCCACTCAACCTTTCATTAATATGCTTGAATACACCACTCTGAATAGCCAGCTTCTCTAGCAATGACCTTTTGTGGCTTACCCTCCTTGTGGAGTGTGTCAATGACTGCCTTCTGGACATCTGTGAAGTCAGCAGTCATCCTCATGATTGTGTAGCCTACTGAACCAGACTAAGGGACCATTTTAAAGGCTTAGGAAGCCTTTGCAGGTGTTTTGTGGTAATTATAATAATTTTCTGAGATAATGACTTTTGGGTTTTCATTGGCTGTAAGCCATAATCATCAACATTAACAGAAATACACACTTGAGATAGATCACTCTGTGTGTAATAACTCTATATATGTGTTTCCCTTTTTGTATTGAATTACTGAAATAAATTATCTTTTTGATGATATTCTAATTTATTGAGATGTGCCTGTATTTCATCCGCTGTATGTTAGGACTCCACTTCATTCATTATATCAATGGGCCCGCCAGAAATAAAAGAATGATGTGCCCATCTCCAGCAGCCCATTAGACAACCAATGGGGTGGAGGTCTAGCATGCGTACCTCTACTCCACTTTGAAGACCGAGTATGGAAAGCCTAATTTTTGGGGGTATAAAAGTCCATTTATCAGGACTCCCCCCAGCATACAGCATTTAATCCTCTATCCTAGGAATAGGAGACGATTTGCGATATTAAGGTGAACGGTTGGTTGACCAAGAAGGATCGATAGCATCAAAACAGCAACACTGAATACTAGATCCACAACCACCTTCATAGGGCAGCTCTTCTTATCAGGGCTCCTCTGAGCAGCCGCAGTAAAGCAGTAAGCCACACGCTTTTCCACCGGCCAGTACTTAGCAGCAAACGTCTCCATAAAGCCCTCCATGCTCATCACTCTGTGGTACTGGCTGAGAGGGGGCAGCTGGAAATACTCTTCAAAAGACACGTGCACCTGCAGAAAAGGTCACAGATTAGTGCTCAACAATGGTGCTACTTGACACATCCCCCATCATGACAGCAACACACAACATAACTGCCTAAATGGATGTCAGAGACTGTGAAGGAGCATTGAATGTGGACACTCACATTGGTGTATGGAGGACGATGGTGGTTGTAAACAATCCAAGGAGGGACGACCAGGGTCCGGTTCACCATCTTGGCAAAGGCCAAAGAGCCGAGGAAGTGATCCGCCTGATTGCCAAACCGCCCTGCACAAGGACATGCAACCACTAATGAGTGAAAATCATATCGTGACGTCTACATTCTGCACCCAAGACTTCCCCACCTGCTTATATGTAAATGCTGAAACACTCTGTGCTGCTTTGCCATGCACTGCTCATAACATCTCCTGTTCCTGAACAGTGTATACACCGTAGAAGCCGTAACATGGAGAGTAGACGCTATGAAATCTGTGCTCTTTTGGAGCAGGCAGAGAATTGGCAGCCGAGCAGTGCAGGACTGGGTGGAGATACCCTGGGGTAAGAAAAGACCTAACACTTCATAGAGAAAGGACAATATGAGGTTACAGAGGAGCTGTCCCCACCCAAGATAGAAGTGTAGAGAAAGCCCCCAACTGCCTCATGGAGATGGCTCTGTGCACCCTGTATCCCCCTCCCGGTATACGGGGCTCGGTGCACGGGGGTCTTGCCCCTCCCGGTATACGGGGCTCGGTGCACGGAGGGTCTCCCCCCCTCCCGGTATACGGGGCTCGGTGCACGGAGGGTCTCCCCCCTCCCGGTATACGGGGCTCGGTGCACGGGGGTCTCCCCCCACCCGGTATACGGTGCACGGGGGTCTCCCCCCACCCGGTATACGGTGCACGGGGGTCTCCCCCCACCCGGTATACGGTGCACGGGGGAGTCCCCCCCCCATCCGGTATACGGGGCTCGGTGCACGGGGGTCTTCCCCCCACCCGGTATACGGGGCTCGGTGCACGGGGGAGTCCCCCCCCCACCCGGTATACGGGGCTCGGTGCACGGGGGAGTCCCCCCCCCCACCCGGTATACGGGGGAGTCCCCCCCCCACCCGGTATACGGGGCTCGGTGCACGGGGGTCTCCCCCCCACCCGGTATACGGGGCTCGGTGCACGGGGGTCTTCCCCCCACCCGGTATACGGGGCTCGGTGCACGGGGGTCTTCCCCCCACCCGGTATACGGGGCTCGGTGCATGGGGGTCTCCCCCCACCCGGTATACGGGGCTCGGTGCACGGAGGGTCTCCCCCCTCCTGGTATACGGGGCTCGGTGCACGGAGGGTCTCCCCCCTCCCGGTATATGGGGCTCGGTGCACGGGGGAGTCCCCCTGCCGTATACGGAGCTCTGTGCATGGAGTCTCCCCCCCTCCGGTATACGGGGCTAGGTGCACGGGGTCTCCCCTCCCGTATATGTGGCTCTGTGCACGGAGGGTCTCCCCCCTCCCGGTATATGGGGCTCGGTGCACGGGGGAGTCCCCCCCCCCACCCGGTATACGGGGCTCGGTGCACGGGGGAGTCCCCCCCCCCACCCGGTATACGGGGGAGTCCCCCCCCACCCGGTATACGGGGCTCGGTGCACGGGGGTCTCCCCCCCACCCGGTATACGGGGCTCGGTGAACGGGGGTCTTCCCCCCACCCTTTATACGGGGCTCGGTGAACGGGGGTCTTCCCCCCCACCCTTTATACGGGGCTCGGTGCACGGAGGGTCTCCCCCCTCCCGGTATACGGGGCTCGGTGCACGGAGGGTCTCCCCCCTCCCGGTATACGGGGCTCGGTGCACGGAGGGTCTCCCCCCTCCCGGTATATGGGGCTCGGTGCACGGGGGAGTCCCCCTGCCGTATACGGAGCTCTGTGCATGGAGTCTCCCCCCCCCTCCGGTATACGGGGCTAGGTGCACGGGGTCTCCCCTCCCGTATATGTGGCTCGGTGCACAGGGTCTCCCTCAGACTCACCCATGCAGGGGCAGTACAGCAGATACCCGGCCGGGTCCCATTCCTTCTCCGCCCGGTGCAGTCCCGGGAGTACAAGGAGCAGGAGGAAACTCAGCGGCTCCATGACGGCCGGAAGCAATCCCAAGGGGGCCGCCATGTTAGCGGAGGCAGAGTAGAGGACGGGCGGGAGGACCCGCCATGTTGGTGGTGGCAGGTGGGTGACGGGAGGCCTTGACACGCAGAGACCCCAGGCCCGGCCTCAGGCAGTACCATCACCGCAGTGCCCGCTCTCCCGCCACGGTGGACCGGTGTCCTGCTCTCCGGAGCCTCGGTCAGCCCCGCTCCCTTCCACGCCGCGGAGTCACGTCTCTCCCAGAATCCTCCGCGGACGTCAGCTCCGTCCTGCGGCCTCGGGGGATAACGGAACCGGCGGGAAGCGGAATAACGGGGTAGGTAGTGCTCGGGGCATCCATCATTCCCTCCACCATCTGAACTGCACATCATCATCCTCATGTGCGCCCAGCATATCAGGGGTACACAGCCCCCCACGTGTGGAGACCCCAATCCAGCACCTGGAGGCGTGCACCCCAATAACATCATCAAATCTGGTCAGAAGCCGCAGAAGCAGTCATTAATAATATAATAGTCAGAAAATCCAGACACATTCACTTCTGTGCCCCCATAAAATCAGGCTGGACCCCAGATTACCCTGCACCTCACATACAGACCACTAGGTATATACCCCATTATCCATGTGCACACCCCTTTAAGGGGGATTCCAGAATCAAAATATAAAAACCTCCAGCAGCCGCTTATATTGATCAGTAAATCAGCGCTGATCATTTATAGATTCAGAAAATAATTTTCTGTGCGTGAAACAGCCGGCACCTGGTGTGTTTACCCCCTGGAGGGGGTCGTCTGTCCACTCACCCCTGTTATCAGTGTGGGCAGCCCTCCCTAACTGCCAGGAACTGCCAAGATCTGCTGCGGAGAGTGCGGCTCCAATACCAACATTCTCCTTAGGCTGTGTTCACATGCAGCGTTTTATGCTGTTTTTTTTAAATGCAAATAAGAAGCTGCGTTTTCACATAGAAAACAATGAGTAGAAAAAAATGCAGCAAAAAGGTTTTGTTTTTGGTAAAAAGGACTCATTTTATTAAGGCTACAATCACACGACCGTTCCGTTTTTACGGTCTGCAAAAAACGGTCCTGTTTTTCCACGGATGCATCTGTGTGACACCGCATCCGGCCCGTTTCGTTCATATACAGTCCGTGTAACAACCGCATCCGACCCGTTTCGTTCCGTATGTCATCCGTGTGACTTCCGGTTTTTTTGCGTACCGCAAAAAAAAAACCAGAAGGAGAGTTAAATATAGTCCAGGGTATCTGGCCAGATGCTGGTCCCCATATAAGTTCTATGGGGAACAGAATCCGGCGTAAAGGGGTAGGAGCAAGCGCTACATACTCACCGATCACCGGGGCGGCTCACACTGCTCCCGCGGCAACTCTTTGTTCTTCCCGAGCCAGACGCTCATTAGGCTCTTTTAATATTCACTGCTTCCCTGCTCACCAGCGTCTATGATTAGTTGCAGTCAGACATGTCCCCATGCTAAGTGACCGCTGTCTGACTGCAACCAATCACAGCCGCCAGTGGGCGGATCTATATTGTACAGTACAATAATTTTAAAAAAACGGCGTGCAATCCCCAAAAATTTTGATAGCAGCCATGATAAAGCCTCACAATTGCTGGCTGGTCTTCTCAGGCTCGGGAGACCCACGTTATTGGTAGCCTCCCAGCCTAAAAATATCAGCCAGCAGCCAGCCTGAATTGCCTCATCCATTAGCTGCGACAGTCCCGGCTCCTCCCGAATGCCCTGGTGCATTGCCAAACTGGGTAATATATGGTGTTGATACCGGCTGTGTAATGTCACCTGGCATGAAGCCCAGGGTTGTGATGTCACGGCGTCTACCAGATACCCGACATCACTAACTCAGTCAATAATAATAAAAAAAAAAATAAACAGCAAACAAATTTTTATTTGAAAAAACTCTCCCCAAAACACTCCCTCTTTCACCAATTTATTGGAAATAAAAAACAAATCCGGGTCCAACATAATCCAATAAGCGTGATCCATACCATACTCACTATCCCAGTTATTGAACAGAATGTTCCCCATTGGCTGGGAGAGCAGTGCAGTGACCTGAGCTAACATCAATAGGTCAGGCCAGGTCACTGCAGGGGATGACCAGCGCTGACTTCATGAGGTTAGCTAGGTACATTACTTGCGTGATGAACACCGCTGCACTCCTGACGTCAGCCCTCGTCACTTGATGACGAGCGCCGACATTAGGAGGTTAGCAAAGTTCTTTACCTGTGGTGATGAAGTCCTGCACTCCCGACATCAGCGCTCGTCACTGACTTCCATTGTCCGCCGAGTTCACAAACGAAGTATCGCGAGCAGCCTGTGACATCACCGCTAATCACAGTCTCGGGCCGCCCACAAGACTTGATGTGAGAACGCGGCGGACATGGAAGTCAGTGACGAGCGCTGATGTCAGGAGTGCAGGACTTCATCACCACAGGTAAATAACTTTGCTAACCTCCTAATGTCGGTGCTCGTCATCCCTGAAGCTGCTGACACTGCAGTGCGGGCAGATGCTGACACGCTGCAGTGCGAGCAGATGCTGAGACGCTGCAGTGCGGGCAGATGCTGAGACGCTGCAGTGCGGGCAGATGCTGAGACGCTGCAGTGCGGGCAGATGCTGAGACGCTGCAGTGCGGGCAGATGCTGAGACGCTGCAGTGCGGGCAGATGCTGAGACGCTGCAGTGCGGGCAGATGCTGAGACGCTGCAGTGCGGGCAGATGCTGAGACGCTGCAGTGCGGGCAGATGCTGAGACGCTGCAGTGCGGGCAGATGCTGAGACGCTGCAGTGCGGGCAGCTGCAAGGCTGGAGCGGGACACAGACTGCACGGGCACCCGACGAAAGTCACAAGGAAGTGCTTCCGGGGATTTTGCAGACTCATTGACTTGTATTGAGTCACGGTCCGTTATCACGGAACAGAATAGGACATGTTCCATAATATTGGAACGGACATACGGCATCCATTTTTTTTTATTTTTGTAGGAACTGATGCGCATGGAAGTGATTCTCTGTGCCATCCGATCCTACATAAAAGACATTGAAAAGATGGTCTTGTCAGTAGGTCCGCAAAAAAACAGGCACTAAACAGGACAAACGGAACAGTCGTCTGAATGAGCCCTAAACATGTACTGTGGGCAAAACACAAAATTCTCAACAGGAAAACAAAGCAAAACCTATTTCCTGACTGCAGTGTTTTTATTGTCAAGTATCAAGGTTTTGAGGTAGAAAAAACCTAAAACGCACTAGTGTATCTGCTGCTTTCCAGTTATGTCCATCTGCAGTGTATCACTCCTCTATGTACATTACCATTCTGCAGTAGATTCTTCCTCACAGCTCCTCAATAAACAGATGCATCCTGAAGCAGTACCTCACTCCTTTTATACCCACTTTTATACAGTACATCGCTTCTCATAGCCCCACCATAGAATACATCTCTCCTCCCAGCCCCATCCAGGAATACATCTCTCCTCCCAAGCCGGTCCTGGAGTAGATCCCTCCTCGCGGTCCTGTCTTGGAGTAGATCCCTCCTCGCGGTCCTGTCTTGGAGTAGATCCCTCCTCGCGGTCCCGTCCTGGAGTAGATCCCTCCTCGCGGTCCCGTCCTGCAGTAGATCCCTCCTCGCGGTCCCGTCCTGGAGTAGATCCCTCCTCGTGGGCCCGTCCTGGAGTAGATCCCTCCTCGCGGTCCCGTCCTGGAGTAGATCCCTCCTCGCGGTCCCGTCCTGGAGTAGATCCCTCCTCGCGGTCCCGTCCTGGAGTAGATCCCTCCTCGCGGTCCCGTCCTGGAGTAGATCCCTCCTCGCTCGCGGTCCCGTCCTGGAGTAGATCCCTCCTCGCTCGCGGCCCCGTCCTGGAGTAGATCCCTCCTCGCTCGCGGCCCCGTCCTGGAGTAGATCCCTCCTCGCTCGCGGCCCCGTCCTGGAGTAGATCCCTCCTCGCTCGCGGCCCCGTCCTGGAGTAGATCCCTCCTCGCTCGCGGCCCCGTCCTGGAGTAGATCCCTCCTCGCTCGCGGCCCCGTCCTGGAGTAGATCCCTCCTCGCTCGCGGTCCCGTCCTGGAGTAGATCCCTCCTCGCTCGCGGTCCCGTCCTGGAGTAGATCCCTCCTCGCGGTCCCGTCCTGGAGTAGATCCCTCCTCGCGGTCCCGTCCTGGAGTAGATCCCTCCTCGCGGTCCCGTCCTGGATTAGATCCCTCCTCGCGGTCCCGTCCTGCAGTAGATCCCTCCTCGCGGTCCCGTCCTGCAGTAGATCCCTCCTCGCGGTCCCGTCCTGCAGTAGATCCCTCCTCGGCGGCCCCGTCCAGGAGTAGATCCCTCCTCGGCGGCCCCACCCTGGAGTAGATCCCTCCTCGGCGGGCCCGTCCTGGAGTAGATCCCTCCTCAACATCTCCGTCCTGGAGTAGATCCCTCCTCAACATCTCCGTCCTGGAGTAGATCCCTCCTCAACATCTCCGTCCTGGAGTAGATCCCTCCTCAACATCTCCGTCCTGGAGTAGATCCCTCCTCAACATCTCCGTCCTGGAGTAGATCCCTCCTCAACATCTTCGTCCTGGAGTAGATCCTGGAATACATCGCTCATTATAGCCCCATCCTAGAGTACTTTGATACTCACAGTCCCATCCTGCGGTTCATTTCTCTTCTGATATACATAAATGAGTAAGAAGTGTGGTCCCTGCCATGGACTCCTGATAGGCAGGGATAATCCGGAGTCCCGTGTGTAGAAGGAGAGGGAGCAGGGATTGTTCCAAGTGCGATCTTGATACAATGACTGCGACAGAGCGGGGAGGCAGTGGAAACTGAGCATGCGTGATCCAACTACTTCTATGCTGCTGAGAGTGCAGGAGAGGAATGAGGGATGATACATGCACATTCTTCCACCTTCAGCACTGCACATATTCTACTGTCAGCAGTGACATTACATATACTGGGCAGAGCAGTTGGGTGTAAACCATGTACACTGTATGTCACAACCTTAGACAGGTCCTGGATTTTTCATATTTGTCTTTTATAAGTTTATTAATTTTGTTAAGGGAAAGCTTAGGGACAAATAAAGAAATACCTTTGACAATCGCTTTAAGGTTGATTTATACATCTTCTATTTGCAGGTTGGAAGATGGTGAGGCGTCTCCTCCGCTGTCTCCCAGAGGGGTGATCCCAGATCTTCAGCAGCAGGTAAGAGCCATCTGTAACATCACCAAGCCATTTATATCTGTTCCTGGGAAAGCTGGGTGACTAGCAGTAAGACTACCATTAAAGGGTTATCCTCTAACTTACTGATCGTAGCATTACTGCCCATTGTGGTCCCCATCAATTCCCACCTATAAAGCCCCCTTCTCATGATTGGTCATGGTCTTCAGGATTTGGCACCCAGTGTTCAGTAAGTTAGCCCCATCCTATGGATGTGAGAGCTCCTATCTTGGGAATAACCCTTTAGTAGCACTTACAGGCGATGTGTATACATACTGTGCTCCTCCTGCAGATCAGGAGTTTAGAATAGTTGGTTGAAAGCTGTAATGCCGGCCATATTGGTTGACACCAGGTTGTCAAGAAATAGATCTGCAAGTTCTACACTGCTGCTTTTCTTGTCATATCTGTGTCTGGGAAAGCTGGGTGAGAAGTAATAATGTTGCCAATTCAGGGCATGTTACACAGCTTTCATATGATCCTTCACAACATACATTGTTCATTATAATGCTTCATTCTAACTGTTGTCCATTCACCAGGACGGGCATCACACTGGCACGGATGGGGAAATGACCGCTCACGCGGCCGAGTCACCACTGGTTCTGCGATGAAGACGCTTTTCTTTAATGCTGCAAACAACAATCACAGCACTGATTGGAAAGCGGAGGCCAAACCCCAGGAGGAGGGAGACGCGGCTGAGAGCAAGCTCCTGCATGACGCCACCAGACTTGATGCCCCTTGTAGCAGTGAGCAGGAGAGCCCACCTCTTCCCCGCCGGTTTACCTGCCCCCAGCTGCTCTGCGACAAGACCTTTGCATCCAAATACAAGCTGTGCAGGTACAGACAGATGCCTTAAGTTCTCTATGTAGCCCCCTAAACATGGCACCCCCTCTGCAGTATCTTGTCATGAATGTGGCGCCATCTATAGACAGGAAAGAGTAGTAGCTTAAAGGAAAACTGTGGGCGCCCAGTGGCAGGGAGCGGACAAGCTTATGCGAGGCCACAAAATGGCTATTATTTTCACACTGTTTTTAAGACCACTGCTATCTGTCAGTGAATGAGTGCATTCCCAGAACAATTCATTCATTTCAACCTAATGACTGTTACCACCGTATCCTGTTTAGACATCAGCGCAAATCTCCTGTGCTGATGGTTTGTTACAGTGTATCAGTCTGGAGTCCAGGTCAGGTCAGGATGGCTGTCAAGTCTGAGTGGGAATGTTTCCATCCACTGTCAGCAAGCAAAGGTATTGCAAATTTAGAAGGATTGAAACTCAAAATCGAATAGAAATGATATTAGAAGGACAAGTGATGGGAACGTTGTATGTTATTGTGGCTTCTCTTCTCCACTGCAGGCATATGGCCACTCACTCTATGCAGAAATCCCACCAATGTTCACACTGCGGCAAAATGTTCCACCGAAAAGACCACCTGAAGAATCACCTGCAGACCCACAACCCTAACCGAGTAGCCCTGCAGTGCCCGGAGTGCAGCAAGAACTACAGCACAAAATACGGACACCGCCGCCATCTTGCCTTACATGCCATTGCCAGGGGCGACCTCAGCTGTGCCATATGTTTTCAGGTTTTCCGAGACCGCCAGTCAGTGCTTGAACACCTGAAGAGCCACAACCATCGGCCATCCATGGGCAACCGAGAAAAGAAATACCCGTGCGAACACTGCGACCGCTGCTTCTACACCCGCAAGGATGTCCGGCGCCATCTGGTGGTGCACACAGGCCGCAAAGATTTCCAGTGTCACTGCTGCGCCCAGATGTTTGGACGCAAGGACCACCTAACGCGACACATGAAGAAAAGCCATTGTGAGGAAGCTCCTCGGATCAAGACAGAACCTCAAGATGACTTGACCCTCATGAGCTGCCAATCGGCAGTGGTGAAAGAGGAGTGGGGATCCATCATGTGTATGCAGCCAAGAGACATGATATCCTCGGGCATGTACACTACGCCATTTCAGCCTATACCCAATGCTGGCATTCCCCAGTCCTTAGTGCCAACCTCATTGTCGTTAGGGCTCAGTTACCCATCCGAAAGTGTGCCCACCTTCTCTACGGACCCATCAAGCAGGTTCCAGTTCACTTCTACCTCATACCTCCACAAAAGTGAAATGGATACTTTCATGTCTGATGGGTCTGTGGGGCTGTCCCTCACTTCACCCGAGCTGGTGGCATGTACGCCACAAGCCGCATTGGATGAGTCCTATCTCTCAGCCCTGTGCGATCCCCTATCATCGGGCATAGACTTTAACCATTTCCTCAGCTTCTTGCCGGTCAATCTCCCTCCTTGTAACCTCTCTTTACCCAACACTGAGATATCCATGGGAGAAAATCAACAATTCCTGGCATCAGGTGGCAGCGATCTGCCCCTGCCTCATTATACCTCAGACATTAACCCTACAACATTGCCTCAGTTTCACCAAGCCTTCAAGTAAACCCGGTGAAACCATTTCTTATCTTACCTCATATGATACCCAGACAGAACACTTGGCGCCATCTTGGTGCCTTTTTATTATTATTTTTTTCTCGTATTTCGAGACCTCGCAGTTATTTTTATTTGTCCATTTTTGTTTTTAAGCTAACCTCTTCCATTTGTCTGACAACAGCACATCATACCTCAGGATCAGAGACTGCGGCATTCCACACCCTGGTGGAAACCACAACGATCCCCCCCCTAAAAATGTGAAGATGGTGGTGGGTTAGAGGGCAGCATGGAACAAGATGGTGGACGGCATTCATCAAGCACAAGTCTTGCAGCTACAGTAAGATCGTTACGATCGCCACACCTTCACCCAGCCACCTCGTCAGAATGGTCTTCTGAACCAAGACCCCGTACCAGTGCCAAGTCTCATCTACCTCTTTCAGATCTGTGCCCATAGAGACAATTCCTCTCTGAGGAGACCAGTCGGAGTCATTTCTAATGGGTTTGTTTACCAGTCTTGGTGGCATCGCTCGCTCGTATTACCTCACTACACCGTTTACAGTGTGAATCAAGACATAAGCTACTCCATAGAGCTCTGCTACCTTAGGAAGTGCTCAACTTGCGCTCACATTGTTTTGTTGTTTTTTTTTGTTTGTTTTTTTTAGCAGCTTCTCCTTTCTGACAACTAATTTCTTCCAAATTTAGTTAGTTGCTTTAGATATTGGCCAGTAGTAGCAGTAGAGGCAAATCTGGCTTCAGTCCTGCCACCCCTCCCTGTCCCCTCATCTGCCTTAAGTTATTGAGACAGGCTGGTTGCTAGGGACATTGTAGAGTGCTTTATAGGCAATGTCCATAGCAACCAGGTTCTCAGCCATGTCTGGACTTGGTTTCCATCATTCCCGGCGTGCCTTTAGGGTCAAGTAACTCCAGTGACTACTTGGGAGTGGGGTGCAAGAAATATATATATAGTATTGACCATGGAATATATGGGAGGGTGTGGTTTGCGCCAGCCCTATATAGTGTTTCCATTCACTAACTGGAAGCAGTAATCTTGAAAATGGCAAACAGTTGACTTTTATTTATTAGACAATGTAATTTTACCCTCTTTATGATACATAGGATCAAACATTAAATTAACAGTGTAAGCTATTGTTCTCTGTTAGCTGCTAGATACCTATCAGGGGGGTCATAAATTAGTCACATTCCGCCAACATCTCTTCTTTATGCCAATTTTTTGGGGGCGCTGTAGTCGGGACATGTTTTATACGGTACCCTCATAATTTTAGACACCAGGAGGTTGGGAGTTTTGCCGAATCTTTTACATCATGTAACCAGAAACGTCACTCGGTCTGTTCCGACTCGCTGGTGTCTGAGCGCTTCATTTCACTAGATGAGTTCATGATGGTCGTATGTGACTAAAGTCCACTTTACATGCTGCGATCTCGCTAGCGAGATCGCTAGCGTGCCCGCCCCCGTCTGTTGTGCGTCATGGGCAAATCGCTGCCCGTGGCGCACCACATCGCTCGGACCCGTCACACTACTTAACCTGCCTAGCGACGTCACTAAGCGGCCGCCCAATCGAAGCGGAGGGGCGGAGATGAGTGGGCGGAATATCCCGCCCACCTCCTTCCTTCCTCATTGCGGGCGGCCGCAGGTACGATGTTGTTCCTCGTTCCTGCTGTGTCACACATAGCGATGTGTGCTGCCGCAGGAACAACGAACAACCTGCATCCTGCAACGGGAACGATATTTGGGAATGGAGCACCTTGTCAACGAGCAATGATAAGGTGAGTATTTTTGCTCGTTAGCGGTCGCTCGTACGTTTCACACGCAACGACGTCACTAACGAGGCCGGATGTGCGTTACGAATTCCGTGACCCCCAACGACATCGCGTTAGCGATGTCACTGCGTGTAAAGCGGCCTTTACAGTTGTGCTCAAAAGTTTACATACGCTGGCAGATATTTTTTTTTTTTGCTTTTTTGGCCTTTTTTTTTTCTTCAGAGAATATGAACGATAACACAAAAAAACCTTTTTTTTCCACTCGTGGTTAGTAGTTTGGTGAAGCCATTTATTGTCAAACTGTCAAACTACTGTATTTTCTCTTTTCATAATGACAACCAAAAACATTCAAATGACCCTGATCAAAGGTTCACATCCCCTGGTGATTTTTGCACACAAATGGGTTTGAATGACTAATAAAGGTAACATCCTCACCTGTGACCTGTTTGCTTGTGTGTGTGTATAAAAGCCGAGTGAGTTTCTGGGATCCAGACAGACTCTTGTATCTTTCATCTAGCCCCTGATGTTTCTGGATTGTGAATCACGGGGAAAGCAAAAGAATTGTCAACGGAGCTTCGGGAAAAGATAGTTGAACTGTATAAAACAGGAAGGGGATACAAAAAGATATCCAAGGAATTGATAATGCCAGTCAGCAGTGTTCAAACTGTGATTAACAAAAAGAAAATCAGGGGCTCTGTAAAAAAACAATCCACGATCAGGTAGACCAACAAAAATTTTGGCCACAACTGCCAGGAAAATTGTTTGGCAGGCAAAGAAAAAAACACAAATAACATCAGCTGAAATACAGGACTCACTGAAAACTAGTGGTGTGGCTGTTTCAAGATGCACAATGAGACACTTGGAAGAAAAATCAAACTGGTCGCAGGTGAGGATGTTACCTTTATTAGCCATTCAAACCCATATGTGTCAACGTCTGTGCATGTTATCAGGTCAAAAATCACCAGGGGATGGGAACTTTTGATCAGGGTCATTTGGATGTTTTTGGTTGTCATTATGGTTTAAAAAGAGAAAATACAGTAGGTTGACAATAAATGGCTTCACCCAACTAACCATGAGCGGGAAAAAAAGATTTTGTGTTATCACTCATATTTTCTGAAAAAAGGCCAAGAAAGTAAAAATCCTGTCGGGGTATGTCAATTTTTTAGCACAACTGGTATATAGAATTGTAGCAGGTTCCTACAGTACACAGCGGAGGCAGTCACATTGGATCCCCAACCTCATTGCTGACACCTTAAGGTTATCAGTGAACATCACGTCTAGTGTAGAAAATGGCAGCCTCTGCCGCCGCTCTTTAGTGGACCTTATAGTATAACGTGGCTGACGTTTTATGTCTCCATAATTAACCACTTCCCATCCTACAGCATACTATTACATCACAGCAGCAAGGCAGAATTCCTCGGTAATAAGTCATAAACTAAGCTGTAGGCACAAAAGCCGCTCTAAGCTTTGGGATCAAAGGGCACTGCAACCTCTCCTGTCCATCTAACATGCCAGCGGTTTGTACCCAGCGCTGCACCTAATGGATATAAAGAAGCAATGGGTTCCTTTTGTATGCCAGCTTCTTCTCCAGGACATAATTATTGGAGGCCAGATAGTAGTCTGGCATCTGCGTAATGGACGTCCTGCCAGGAATGATACCCTGCAGAACAAGTATTAGTATATTACACAAGTGATGCTGTAAATGGGGGGAGCTGTGCCAGTTCTGATGCCCAGGGACCCCTGTAATTAGTGAGGTTGCCAGGAGTGAGACCCCTCCCAATCTGATATTGAAGACCTAAGGATAAACAGAAGATGAACAGGTGTCTGTAAGTCTGGGCTGGACACCTGAGACGGCTGTCAGACGAACAATACTTTTACTGATCGTTTGGCTGACAACTCTCTAATCTGAATTTTCCATCAACTGGAGCTCTCTTAAGGTGGTGTCACACACAACGACAACGACGTCGCTGCTACGTCACAATTTTCTGTGACGTTGCAGCGAAGTCCCGTCGCTGTGTGTGACATCCAGCAACGAGCTGGCCCCTGCTGTGAGGTCGCCGCTCGTTGCTGAATGTCCAGCTTCAGATCGCTGTGTGTGACAGCGAGAGAGCGACGAAATGAAGCGAGCAGGAGCCGGCATCTGGCAGCTGCGGTAAGCTGTAACCAAGGTAAACATCGGGTAACCAAGGTGGTTACCCGATATTTACCTTCGTTACCAGCCTCCGCCGCTCTTGCTGCCAGCGCCGGCTCTCTGCACATGTAGCTGCAGTACACATCGTGTAATTAACCCGATGTGTACTGTAGCTAGGAGAGCAAGGAGCCAGCGCTAAGCAGTGTGCGCGGCTCCCTGCTCTCTGCACATGTAGCTGCAGTACACATCGTGTAATTAACCCGATGTGTACTGTAGCTAGGAGAGCAAGGAGCCAGCGCTCAGTGTGCGCGGCTCCCTGCTCTCTGCACATGTTGCAGCACAGCGACGCGTGTCGTTATGATCGCTGCTTCGGCTGCTGTGTTTGACAGCTAAGCAGCGATCATAACAGCGACTTACAAGGTCGCTGCTACGTCACAGAAAATGGTGACGTAACAGCGACGTCGTTGTCGCTGTCGTTTAGTGTGACCCCAGCTTTATGCTCGCTAAGAGAAAGCCGCCGATTGACTTGTTGGAAGGCTTATCTTGGTGAGAACAATACAATCAGAAATCCAAAGTTGAACATTTTCCAATCGACAGCTCTCCCGACCATCAGCTGGTCAGCACCCCAATACACGTTAGGCTAGGTTCACATTTCCGTTATTTAGGATCAGTCACAATCCGCCGCTCTGATAAACAACGCAATCCGTTTGGCGGATTCCATTGTTTCCCATAGACTTGTATGAGCGGCGGATGTGACTGATGCCCTTGCGTTGCAGCCGCCGCCTGACTGATCAGTCTGGAATGACTGACCGTCGGACGGCAGGAACGCTGCGTGTAACGTTTTTTTGAGCAGCGGAATCCTTTTGATTTCGCTGCGCATGCTCTCGGTGGCCAAACGATCAGCTGATCGCTTTTGAGAGCGATCAGTTGTTCTCAAAAGCCGGCGGCCGGCTTATGAGAGCGATCAGCTGATCTCCCGGCCGCCGGCTTTTGAGAGCGATCAGTCGCTCTCAAAAGCCGCCGGCCAGGAGAACAGCTGATCGTTCACAGAAGCCGGGCAATCAGCTGATCGCTCTCAAAAGCCTGCCGCCGGCTATTGTGAACGATCACTCGTTTTACAACAGAATCCGCTTTTTCGTGACAATGAATTCCAATTCTTGTCATCCGTTGTACAACGCATCAGTCACAAGTGTCAAGCAACGCATGTGACTGATGCAAAACAATGGAAATGTGAACCTAGCCTTAGACAGTAGGCCGATCCATCAGTATCGGCAGGTTCTGCTAACTGCAATCTAATATATATGGGGGTATTTAATGCAAACCATACACATTAGATAAATGTTGGCCCCACGATTGTCAGCTGACCGCCATCTCCTCCACACAAGTGCTCCAGTGTCCTCTATAAGACAGCTGCTGACAAAATTATTTGGCTGCTGCTTATCTTCACGCCAGATCCTTATGTCCCTCAACATCATCTGTTGGTGGGTCAGATGGAAGGCCACCATACACAGTAGATTTCCGGCCGATCCCACTGACCTATCTAATGTGTATGGGGGGCTTTAAAGTGCGGTGGAAATGTAATAACCCATCCTGACCCTGATTAGCCCTGGTACCTTTGACACTGGAGTCAATTTACTAAAGAGTCATAAAAAACACCAAATTTACAATTTCCAGTGGCTCACACCAGTTGATATACAGTATATGGCACATCTTAGGCTATCTAGTCTCAAGTTCCCCCAATATACATTAGACTAACGTCGGCCAACATCAACAGGTTCGGCCTGCATGTGTATGGGGAACCCCAACAACAGATGTTGGGGGAGATAAGGATTGAGCTTGTCCAATATTGGACTGCAGATCTGTCTGTTCACGAGATGTCAGGCAGCACCTCTCATAGAGAACACACAGGAGCACTCATGCGAGCAAGCGGATGGGAAAGTTGAGCAAGATAGCTGGCGGCAGAATGAGTGTTCATCTGACTGCCATCTAATGTGTATGGGGGTTTACATTTACACCATCTATTATATCTGTGTCACAATTTGGTGTAACAATGAACCAATCGTATGCTATCCTTTTCCCGGACACTTACTGACAGACCATGCTCCTCTTGCAGAATCCTCCGCACTCGGTCTAGGTTACGTGAACTTTGCCGATGGGTTGCAGAGATTCTCCCAGTTAGATGTGGGATCCTGATATTCAGAAGTTTCTTCTTTGCCAAGTTATTATGCCATGGAGCTGACTGTCTTTTTGGTGTTTGGTGCCAAAGCAAACCGTACTCGATGATGCCATCTGCATCTACCTCCTGTGGAGTCCTGATGGAGGCCTTAGATGACAAGCCTTCTAATGTTGTCTTTTGGAGAAGTACAAATCATAGAAGGCCTCAATTGTCACGGTCACCTGTAGTTCTTCCACAGCAGGAGAGCCACAGATTGTAGACCACGACTATAGCGATGTATGACCAGTTTCATCAGGGTGTTTTGGACAAAATACTGGTGTAAAACACCTTCAACTATGGCAATATTTTTGCGCAACACAAAGTTGTGGGGGGAATCTGTCTTATGGCGTTCTCATGCCAGTTTTGGCCACCGGTTCCAAAGAAGGCAGAGCTGGGACATGGCAAAAAATATCCGATATATTCATTTAAAGTGACCCAATTCATTAAGACTGCCGTTTCATACCACAGTGCAGGAAACAGATGTGTTGAATTCATTAACCACTTAATTCAGCGCCTCTTACTCCTATACACCCATCATTGACACTGGGGTACAAATCGGCAGGCTTAATGAATCTGGCCTATATCAATGGCAACCCCCCTTAAAGGGAATCTGTCACCAGGTTTTGCTCCCTCATCTGAAAGCATAATGTAGAGACAGAGATCCTGATTCCACCGATGTGTCACCTACTTTTCTGTTTGCTGTCTTTTTGATAAAATCAATGTTTTTTCTACTGCAGATCTAGCAGTTATACAAAGATCATTAATATGCTGGACTTAGGACAGCACGTCAAGTAGTCCTGTAATGATAATCTACTGCTGATTAAACTGTGATTTTGTCATAGCTACACTAAGCAGTTCAGTAAGCGACACATTGATGGAATCAGGGTCTCTGCCCCTATTTTATACTGCTCTCAGATTAGGTGGCAAAAATCTGGTGACAGATTCCCTTTAATTATCATTTGGACAACATCTCCCACAGAAAGACCCCTTTGTACATTCAGCTCCCCAGCCAATTAACCCCTCAGTGCCCACACATCATTTGTTTCATTTACATTGTTTCCTCATATCAGCACTTAAAGCCTTAAAGAAAAATTTACTTTTTATATTTTTCCATCTTAACAAAAATATAAATATATATGTGTATATACGTATGAGCTCTTTATTTTTAATAAATATTACAACGCTTCATTCCCCCGAATATCTGGCCGTGGGGTCTGTAACTGCGAACTGATAAAAGATGAGAAAATATATATATATATATATATATATATATATATATATATATATATATATATATATATATATATATATATATATATATATATATATATATATATATATATATATATGGGTACAGACCACCCCTAAGGGTGTCAGTTGTACAGACATCTTGTTCTCAAGGTTGCTATTGTAGACAGAAAGTATAAGATGTGTACCTTAACTCTGAAGGTGAACTATCGGGGATATCCTTTACGTGCTGCGTTTCCCCGAAAATAGGACAGGGTCTTAGCCCATTTTTCGGAGCAAAAAAATATATGAATTATTTGCAGGGGACGCCTTATTTTTTTAATATGAACAACAATCCACCTTTATTCCTGAACAACAAAAAAATCACCATTTATTCAATTATAATCATCACAGCAACATAACTCTCCAAACTCTGTTACAGGTGTGTGATTAATTATATATATATATATATATATATATATATATATATATATATATATATATATATATATATATATATATATATATACAGTTAGGTCCAGAAATATTTGGACAGTGACACAATGTTCGCGAGTTGGGCTCTGCATGCCACCACATTGGATTTGAAATGAAACCTCTACAACAGAATTCAAGTGCAGATTGTAACGTTTAATTTGAAGGTTTGAACAAAAATATCTGATAGAAATTGTAGGAATTGTACACATTTCTTTACAAACACTCCACATTTTAGGAGATCAAAAGTAATTGGACAAATAAACCAAACCCAAACAAAATATTTTTATTTTCAATATTTTGTTGCGAATCCTTTGGAGGCAATCACTGCCTTAAGTCTGAAACCCATGGACATCACCAAACGCTGGGTTTCCTCCTTAATGCTTTGCCAGGCCTTTACAGCCGCAGCCTTCAGGTCTTGCTTGTTTGTGGGTCTTTCCGTCTTAAGTCTGGATTTGAGCAAGTGAAATGCATGCTCAATTGGGTTATGATCTGGTGATTGACTTGGCCATTGCAGAATGTTCCACTTTTTTGCACTCATGAACTCCTGGGTAGCTTTGGCTGTATGCTTGGGGTCATTGTTCATCTGTACTATGAAGCGCCGTCCGATCAACTTTGCGGCATTTGGCTGAATCTGGGCTGAAAGTATATCCCGGTACACTTCAGAATTCATCCGGCTACTCTTGTCTGCTGTTATGTCATCAATAAACACAAGTGACCCAGTGCCATTGAAAGCCATGCATGCCACATGCCATCACGTTGCCTCCACCATGTTTTACAGAGGATGTGGTGTGCCTTGGATCATGTGCCATTCCCTTTCTTCTGCAAACTTTTTTCTTCCCATCATTCTGGTACAGGTTGATCTTTGTCTCATCTGTCCATAGAATACTTTTCCAGAACTGAGCTTGGTTCATGAGGTGTTTTTCATCAAATTTAACTCTGGCCTGTCTATTTTTGGAATTGATGAATGGTTTGCATCTAGATGTGAACCCTTTGTATTTACTTTCATGGAGTCTTCTCTTTACTGTTGACTTAGAGACAGATACACCTACTTCACTGAGAGTGTTCTGGACTTCAGTTGATGTTGTGAACGGGTTCTTCTTCACCAAAGAAAGTATGCGGCGATCATCCACCACTGTTGTCATCCGTGGACGCCCAGGCCTTTTTGAGTTCCCAAGCTCACCAGTCAATTCCTTTTTTCTCAGAATGTACCCGACTGTTGATTTTGCTACTCCAAGCATGTTTGCTATCTCTCTGATGGATTTTTTCTTTTTTTTTCAGCCTCAGGATGTTCTGCTTCACCTCAATTGAGAGTTCCTTAGACCGCATGTTGTCTGGTCACAGCAACAGCTTCCAAATGCAAAACCACACACCTGTAATCATCCCCAGACCTTTTAACTACTTCATTGATTACAGGTTAACGAGGGAAACGCCTTCAGAGTTAATTGCAGCCCTTAGAGTCCCTTGCCCAATTACTTTTGGTCCCTTTAAAAAGAGGAGGCTATGCATTACAGAGCTATGATTCCTAAACCCTTTCTCCGATTTGGATGTGAAAACTCTCATATTGCAGCTGGGAGTGTGCACTTTCAGCCCATATTATATATATAATTGTATTTCTGAACATGTTTTTGTAAACAGCTAACATACAAAACTTGTGTCACTGTCCAAATATTTCTGGACCTAACTGTACATATACATATACATACATACACACTAGCTGTAGTACCCGGTGTTACCCAGGATAGTGACAGTCTGTCTGTATCCCTCCCAGTGTCTCTCTCTCTCTCTGTCTGTTTCTCTATTTCTTTTTCTCTTGCCCTGTCTGTCTCTTTCTCAGTCTGTCTCTTTCTCTGGCTGCATTGTGACATGCCAAGATTCTTCGGAAGTTCTGGCTGCATTGTGGCTCCCAGCTCCATTGACCTTAATGGAGGCAGGTTTTTTGGCAAATAATTGTAAAGAACGGGGTTAAAACTTCCCCTCAAAACCTAGTCTACGATGTTCCCTGAGTCACATGGGATGTCTGTGCAAAATGTCATGACTGTAAATGTGACGGTGTGGATTCCTTTAGCGGATAATACACACACACACACACACACACACACACACACACACACACACACACATACATACACATACACACTCAGCTTTATATAATAGATTATATATATAGATATAGATATATATGTAGATTTATATCTATCTCAATTATCTATTTATTGTCTATCATCTTTATTATCTATCCATCTATCTACCTATCTCTTATCCATCCTTCCATCCACACACACTGCACATACATACCAGCCTGTCTCCTCTTCAGCTTTAGATTCCTGCAATGACTTTTGGTCACATGATGTGATGTCACAAAGGTCCTCTTGCAGTGTTATCATCATTATATAAACCCTAGCCCCTAGGAGAATAGGAGTCCTGTGAAAGTTCATAGTTTGCTCTCCCATCCCCCTAATGCCAGTCCTATATACCAGTCTGGCTCCTGTTCAGTTTTTTTAGACTCTTGCAATTAAGAGACTTAATCGTAGTCACATGACTGTGTCAAACGTCCTTAATCTGAGCCTTAGAATACAACTGCTGTGGCCCCTAACAGAGTGGGGCCCTGAGAAATTGTGCAGTATGACTACCCCTATCACCGGCCCTGACCGTAACTAGGGCTTATTTTTAGTGTAAGGCTTATATTTCAAGCATACTCCAAAAATCCTGTAAAATCATGCTAGGGCTTATTTTCGGGGAAACACGGTATATAGGGGATATATAAAACACTTCAACATCGCAATATCTACAGCTACTCGGATCGCAGTCTCAGATACAATCCTGCCCGCACTGCCCTCTGGTGGTGATTGCAAGGTAGACCAAATCTTGTGACTATTGTATGTGATTCAGAGGTAATGCCTATCCATTCCTCTCGCTTTCTATATATAATATATATTAGTTCAATCATTTTTCCAGTGTTCCCCTTTAATTTGTATAAGGAATCATTACCTATATACTATGAAAGCACTTTGGGACACAGAGCTCCGTTTTCGGGTGGGAGAGGACTATAAACTTCAATATCGCCTTTGATAGTGTTCAGTAATTATACACCGGGTCCCACTGGTGGGACTGATTTTGCAATTTACAGGTCCTGTGAAGTGCCATTGGCATAGTGGGGAGGGAGAAAGGTATTTCCCTAAGGGTAGGATTCCACATGCGAGAGACTCGCGCGTATTTCGCATTGCATTACCGGGACAGACGGCCTCTTTCTGACAGGAGTGGGTCGACTGCATGTATTTCTATGCAGCTGAGACGCTCCTGTCGGGAAAGAGGCAGGCCGCCCCGCGTAATGCAATGCGAAATACGCGCAAGTCTCTCGCAAGTGGAATCCTACCCTGATTAAACCTTACTGGATGATACAAATGAATGTCTTATCCTTGAAAACCAATCTGCTGTTTATCATCTGTCCACCAAGGGGAGCAAATTCTGACTCTATAAGAACACTGTAAGACGTGAGCTCCCCCTAGTGGCCGCTGCAGGCTGCCAGAATATAACTGTCTATGGAGAGTATAAAAAAAAAAAACGAAGCTCCATCTGCTACCTATATAAAGAAATGTATGCCAAAGTTGGACAGAAAATGACAATGATAAAAAGTAGAAATTCACATCATTAAAAAAAAAATACATTTTTAGAAATAAGAGTGTCAACGATACCATGTGGTACAAACAAATTAAAGGGGTATTCCAATTGTGGAAATCTGACAGACAAGGCAAATTCACATTAGCTCCTGATCCAGCATTAAAGGAACAGCACCTCGGCAGGAAGGCTGCACCCCAGATTATTGATTACTATGCACCCCTTTTTTTTTCCACAGGGGGGACCAAATTCCTGGCCATGCCGGCTTATGTGGCAGAAGAATAGGGTTGTGTTCCGCTTTCTGCGGAGAGATCTCGTCATATATTTCTTTACTCACGTGTGTTACCGTATTGTGCCTGCGTGGAACATTGTATCCATAAAACCGGCTGACTGTGCCGCCGACACTAGGTGGTATCACGAACAGAAACCTCAAATATTTGCAATAGGAAAAAAAAGACATTTCAGCTGTAAAACTTTTTTTTTTTTTTGCATTATGTAGCTGTAGAGTTCAGGAAGTGCCCCTCCGTGTTACCCTGTATGTAGAATATACCGACCTGCGTCCCCATAGGTGGAGGTATATTTTATAGAACGGCGGGCGCCGGTAACATCGTCCTCGCACTGCGGACCAATCACTGACATTGTAGCACTTTGATATAAATAGTTTTTGGTCGATTAGCGGAAACTCATGCAATTTGTTTTGTAATACGGGGAGGGGAGGAAAAAAAAATAATGTTCTATTTTTTTGGTTTAAAGAGTGAAGTTTGCTAAATAAACATTTACTAGAGGACATGATGCCTGGAGTCATTTATTTGTGAAAAAATGCCAGGTCCCCCCCCCAAACCCCAAAACACTGACATGGGGTGCGGAAACAGTATACGGCTAAGTTCACATGTCCTGTCCTGCAGTCATCTGTTAGAATGGATCCGTTGGGAAACCGATTTCTGCCGGATCCATTTTTTAACATGGGAGTCTATGGACAACAAATTCGTTAATGGATTGCTATTTTAGGCATCTGTTGTACTTGCCTTTGCAATGGATCCATTACAAATGGACAATGAGTAGCAATCTGTTACCGGATCCATTGTCCATAGACTCCACATGTTAAAAACAGATCCGGCTGACATCCGTTATTTAACAACAGACAAAAAAGTTGTATTTGTAGAACATTTTAGAAACGGATCTTCAAGGGTATGTGCACACGATCAGGACCCGCTGCATCCTGGACGCGGTGGATCCTGACCTGCGGGGCCCTGAGACTCCTCCGCAGGAGAACGCAGCAGACTGCAGCTGCTCATGGCCATGATCCGGGCTCGGGTAGCTGCAGTCTCTTGCTGTGTTCTACCTGTGAAGAACACTTGTATCTCCACAGCAATGAATTGACATGCTGCGGCTCGGGAAGTGGCACCACAGGTCAGTTTTCGCTGATGGAAAAACAAGCACAGTGGCCATGGGTAGTCTAGAAATCCCATCCACTGTGGTTGTACTGTACAATGCAGCGTTTTGGGCGCAGGGAAAACACACTGAGTCTAAAATGCTGTGAACCCTGATCGTGGGCACACAGCCTAACGCATCCGTGATAGTGGATGACTACAGGACATTTGAACCCAGCCTAAGACTGGTGTGAGCAGCATAAGACACTTTACAGACCACCAGAACCAATATTACAATGGTGCACTAAGCATATATATATTTTTTCTTTATTGCTACATTGGGGGACACAGGAAATCATGGGTGTATGCTGCTGCCACTAGGAGGCTGACACTAAGCACGAAAAAAAGCTAGCTTCTCCCCAGTCGTATACAGCCACCAACTGGTAGGAAGCAAAATCAGTCTGAGCTTAGTGTCAGTAGGAGGCAGACACTGGTCCGCATCTGCCTCATTTCTACCTTACATTTCTTTTTCTTCCACATACATCCTGAGATTTGAGAAACAGTGTAACCTCTCACTCTGTCATCCCATCTAGACATCGAGACCACATTGTGGATTTGTGTCACTACTGGTACCTCACAGGTCTGTTTGGCAGGTCCCTAACCCCCTAACACATGAAGAGTGTTAGGGACTCTCCAGAAAACTATCCTTGCCCCCCTTTCCCTGCTCGCTTACCCTCCAGAGCCTGCTGTGCATGATCGACAGACAACCATTACCTATCAGTCGTCTTATAATGATTCTCTAAATGTCTGATGTCTGTTTTCCACTGCCATCGTGTGATGTGGATTCCATGGCCTTCAGGACTGGTATTCCTTTTTCCTAGGTCCCAACAGGCCATGGGTATTAAAGGTGGTCATGTAAAGTAACAATATTTTATCTTAGGGAGCAATGTTGCTCCAGTCTGAGGTTCCTTAGCCTCTACCTCCTTTCCCTGCCTTTCATTCCCCCGTGTCCGAAGGTTCTCATCACCCTCCACGCCACCCTGGCTTCTCCAGCGACCACAATGTTTAGACTCAGGCTTCAGCAGAAGCCTACTCTTGTGGCCGGGTTATGCCCCCCAGCTGCACTTGCCAATCACGCACTTTGGCTTCTCACACACCCTTTTATCAGCACTCCCCCTGCTACAACTTATGCTATAATCTCCATCTACCACGGGGGAACTTGTGCTCTCATTTCAGCTCCGCCTCCCCCTTCTCCTCTGGCGCCATACTTGTACGCCAGCATCGGGGACCTTGAGGAAGCCTCATCTCCCCGGTGACCCGCTTCGCTTGTATGCCAGCATCAGGGACCTTGAGGAAGCCTCATTTCCCTACTGACTTCTTCAAAAAAAAAAAAAGGTCATCCAGCCCATTATCAAAGCAAGAAAGCCTTCTTCCTCTCCCATTTACCATCATACCTAGAAAGCCTTCTTCCACTGGTGCGTTGCCAACCAAATCGCCCCCATGACATTTTCCCTAGACTCCCTTTTGGCCTTCATGCAGTCAGGTCTCAAAGCTGGCTTGTCCCTTAATATTCTTAAGGCTCAAGTTTTGACACTTTCCATTCTTTTTCAGAAACATCTTGTCCTCAGATCAAGACTTTCCTTCCGGGAATCGCTCATTCTGTTCCTCCTTCCCAGCCCCCAGTAGAACCCAGGGACCTCAACCTTGTTCTGCACATTCTTCTCATCTCTCCATTTGAGTCGCTAAAACCGGTTTCTATCTCCTGGAAGGTTGCCTTTTTTTGTGACTATCACCTCTATCAGAGTGTTTGAACTAGCGACTTTATTGCAGTTCTCCTTATCTGATGTTCCATCAGGACAAGGTGGTTCTGCATTCGATTTCGCCCTGTCTTCCTAAGGTAGTTTCTTCATTTCACCTTAAAGAAGACATTGTACTACCTTCTTTTTGTTAGTCTCCCTCTCATCCACGGTAGAGGTCACTAAAGCTAGACCTTGTGAGAGCTCTAAATCTCTGCGTCACGAGGATGGCACTTTTCAGATGTGCAGATTCTACATTTGTGATTACAGAAGCCATCTTGCCTCCAAAGCTACCAATGCTCACTGAATCTGGTCTGTGTTCCTGGAACTTTATCAGATATAAGACAGACCATACCCACTCAAGGTCATGACTCACTCCACTCACGCAGTGGGGGCATACTATCCATCTGTAACCATGCTTCCATCTCGCAGCTCTACAAAAAGCTGCTACCTGGTCTTCCATTCATACCTTCACTAGGTTCTACAGAGTTCACACCTACGCTTCGTCAGATGCAATTCAAGCCTCAGGAGTATGGGCCTGGAACCTGCATTGGCCCGAGCTCAGCCCTGAGGGGTTGGCTTCTGCCCACCTTTGGGACTGCCTTGGGATATCCCATGGTTTCCTGTGTGCCTCAGTGCAGTTCATAAAGAAAAATTTTATTTACCATAAAAATTCTTTCTTGGAGCCTTCTTTAGTATCATAACACCCTCCATTGTGTATAGTTTGATATTTCAATTACATTGTGTTTCGGTTATGTTCTTACTTTACTATTGCTTCTACGGCTTTCCGATAAACTGATTTAGCTTTATGCCAGTTGGTAGGTATACACACTGCTGGAGAGATGCTAACTTTTTTTTTTTTCGTGTCAGGCTCCTAGTGGCAGCAGCATACACCCTTGGTTGTCTGTGAATTCCAATGAAGGCTCCAAAAAAGATTTTACGGTGAATACGCAATATTTGTGTTTGTAGCACTTCAACCACTTTGTGGATTAATGGAGGCAAACTGACCATGAGACTCCTGATAGAGATACCGTAAACACTAGTGATGAGCATGCTTGGGTGCTTGCTAATCCTTAAGAGCATTTGGAAACTTAGGCTATGTGCGCACACTGCATTTTTTTGACGCTGCGTTTTTGTGCGTTTTTGGCCGCTAAAACCGCACAAAAACGCACCCGCGTCAAAAAAACGCACGCGTTTTGCCGCAATTTGGTGCGTTTTTTTGCTGCGTTTTTGCTCACCGCGTCTTTATGCGTTTTTTATCAGTGAACAAAAAAAAAAGGTCTGATGTCATTTCCTTCTTCAATGTGTTCTTCATTCTCCACTAGTGTATGCAGAAGAGCAGACAGCTGCAGAACTACAAGGCTCAGCATACTCCATCCAATAGTGTATTCAGGAGAGCAGACAGCAGCTGCAGAACTACAAGGCTCAGCATGCTCCATCCAGGACTGTATGCTTGAGGGAAAGTCAGGGGGAGCAGACCTACAAGGCTCAGCATCCTCCATCCAATAGTGTATGCAGGAGAGCAGACAGCAGCTGTCGAACTACAAGGCTCAGCATCCTCCTTCCAGGACTGTATGCAGGATTTCTTTGCCCCCCCCCCTTAAACAAAAAAAATCACATGGGCTTCGCCATATTTTTGTATGCTAGCCGGGTACAGCAGGCAGGTACGGGCTGCCCCCAACCCCCAGCTGCCTATTTGTACCCGGCTGGGAACCAAAAATATAGGGAAGCCCTTTTTTTTTTAAATTATTTCATGAATTTCATGAAATAATTTAAAAAAAGAATGACGTGAGCTTCGCCCAATTTTTGAGTCCAGCCGGGTACAACTAGGCAGCTGGGGATTGGAACCCACAGTGCAGGGTGCCCATGCTTTCTGGGCACCCCCGCTGTGAATTGCAGTCCCGCAGCCACCCCAGAAAATGGCGCTTTCATAGAAGCGCCATCTCCTGGCGCTGTATCCAACTCTTCCAGCTGCCCTGATGCCAGGTGGCTCGCTGGGTAATAATGGGGTTAGGGCTAGCTGTATAGCTGGCCCTAAGCCCGAAATTCATGGTGTCACGCCAATATTAGACATGGCTACCATGAATTTCTAGTAAAGATAAAAAAAAAAACACAACACACAGAAAAATATTTTTATTAGAAATAAAACACAACACAATTAGTGACTCCATCTTTATTGAAATAAAGAACCCCCCTCCGCAGTAATCCTGGGTCAGGGTCCCGCGCCGTCCAATCCGGATCCAATATCATCTGATCGGTTTGCTGGAAGGCAAAGCGATCAGATGATGTGTCAGGATCAAGTGCCTGAATCCCATCACACATCAGCTGATTGTATAATCGGCTTTTATACAATCAGCTGATGCATCGGTGCAAAAAAAAATAAAAAAAATAATACTTACTTATGTTCTGATTACCGGCAGCTCCTGCAGCGATGGGGCGGGAGTCTGATCCCGTCCGATCGCTGCAGCAGCTGCCGGTAATCAGGGATGAAGTCTCCTGACGCATCCGCTGATACCGGCCGGGCGCCCGCGTCACCGCGATACTTACGATCACCTGATGCGTCAGGTGATCCATCGCCAGGTCCTGCATCCATCGGAGGTTTCCCGGCCGTCTGCACACAGCCGGAGCGGGGGTGGAGATACCGTGAGAGGAGATGGGAGCAGGCATGGCACCGGGAGGCTGCAGACAGGTGAGTATAACTTTTTTTTTTTTTTTTTTCTACTGTTAACTTTTGTTTTCGCAGCCGCTTCCACCTCCTGCCTGTACATGGCGCCGCACGGCAGCATACATGCACAGGACGGGAGGTGGAAGCGGCGGTGACGGTACCGGGAGGATTCACGCTTCTGTATATACTGACAGAAGGAATCCTCTTCCTGTACACGTCACTTTACTACCCACCTCCTGCGTTTTATAGCTGTGTTTTTAGTCTTAGAAACGCACCAAAACGCAGCTATTTGCGTTTCTCTTTGCTTCTTTCAACATCCCATTGAACTCAATGGATGAAAAGCGCAGTGAAAAACGCGGGAATAATTGACTTGCTACGTTTTTGTGGCACCACAAAAACGTAGTTGAAAAAAAACAGATGTGTGCGGACAGCAAAAATGAAAACTCATAGACTTTGCTGGGGAAGCAAAGTCCTGCAGTTTTGAGGCCAAAAACGCACCCAAGAAACGCACTGTGCGCACATAGCCTTAGATTGGTGCGACTCAAGAACGTGAGTATAATGGAAGTCAATGGGAAACTTCACAATTTTTCTGGGAAATCTTCTGGAAAAACGCTTGAGTCTCTCATTGACTTCTATTATACTTGGGTGGTCGAGTCGTGTCCATCTGAGCATCCAAATGCTCTTTAAAAATTACCAAGCATGGTAGTGCTCACTCATCACAAGTGCCTACTGCTTATTCTGAATACTATGCAGAACGGCTGAAAGCATGCACATTGGTGTACGCCCCTATATACTTTCTATTGAACCTGTTCATTTGCTAGTTTAGGAATCTAGCATTTCTGCAGTCTTCCAAGTCTGTAGTGGTGAGCTCTGAACCCAGATTAGAACAAACAAACCTTTAAGGCCATGTGTCCACGCTGCGGATTTTGCCGCGGATTTACCGCGGATTTCCTGAAAATCTGCAGCAGCGGCACTTCCCAGCCATTTCAATGGCATTTTGGAAATGCTGTGTCCATGCTGCAGATTTTTCCGCGGCGGATTTGCCGCGGGTTTTGATCCGAAAAAATCTGCAGCATGTCAATTATTGTTGCGGATTTTGGCTATAGAATTGGGGGGAAAAAAAAAAGTCTGCATCAAAATCCGCGGCTATTCCGCGGTAAATCCGCGGCAAAAAAAAAGGTGTAGATTTGCCGCGAAAGACATTCTACCGTGGACACATAGCCTAAAAGTTTTGTTAACACAGTTTTTGCAGTCTAAAATGCTGTATGTAAGTGCCCAGGCTGCTTTGTAGAATATAAATAAAAAACAAACAAACAACATTTTTTTATTATACTCACCTTTCTTCCTTCCATCGCTGCTCTCCTTCCCTGCTCCATGTGGATGATCCATCCAATGTCATCCATACAGAGGTCTCCATTGTGCTCCTGCCCATGCGCATTGTGATCTGCCCTGTTGAGGGCAAAGCAATGTACAGGGAAAGGTGAAAGACCACCCACGCATTACAGTACGTTGAGGGCAGAGCAAAGTGCACAAGAGCAGAATGGTGGCCTCTGTATGGATGATGTAGGATGCGTCTTCCACACGGAGCAGGGAATGAGAACAGCCATAGAAGGAAGATAAGAAGTAGTGCTGGGCCCGAACCCAGCGACACCCATTGGACCGGACCACTCCGCAGGTGAGTATAATAAATGTTTCTTTATCGTTCCTTATGGGAGACCCAAACCATGGGTGTATGCTACTGCCCCCGGAGGACACACAAAGTTACTACACTCAAAAACGTGTAGCTCCTCCCTCCTAGCATATACACCCCCTGCTAGCCAGATCTACCCAGTTTTTTGCTTTGTGTCAGGAGGATCACACACACACATGCATTCTCTTTTGATTTTTCATTTTTTCTAAAGATTTGGAAGAAAAGCGGGTCCACTGGACTCCCGGCATGTCCCTTCTCACCCCCCTGGCGGCGGTGCTGTTAAGGTTGACTTCAGGGCAGGAGCCCTTCATGCCGCGCTCCTTCACCACCCCTTAGTGGCTCTGGCTTGAAGTTGGAGCCAACACGGTTCTCACTGCCTTGCAGGAGACCGACCTCCATCCGCAGCCCTTGTTCAGGACCCTGCTGGAAGGAGCACTGGACCCCCACCCCACCAGGGACTGGGCCCTGTGTCTCAAAGCTAAGTATAGAGACGTTATTCAGAGGGTCCTTCTGCAATGTGGGGCACTTTTTATTGTGGGGGACAGTGATGCTTGATAATGCTGCTTTTACTGTATTTCCGGCCGGTTCCACGGTTTCTTACTGGGAACCGCGCCGATGATGCCGGATTCTCGGCCGCATGTATAACTCTAGGCCCCGGCTTCAGCCGCGGCCAAGTTTCGTTTTCGTTCCCCTGCATGTCAGTCATGCAGGGGGACACTGCAGCGCCGGCCGCTCTGCACAGGGGAGGACACTCCTTTTTGAGGAGATGATTCCCTCCCCTGTACATCTCCTCGCCCTCCGATTCCCGCTCCTGGGTTAACCCCCGCCCCCCCCTCACTCTGGCGCCATTTTCTCAGCGTCTCAGTACTCTGGTCGGCGCTGGCTGCTCTGCAGTGCAGAGGGAGTGAATCTCTGGCTGGGGGTCCAGGCCTGGAATCTGGAGGGCACTCATATAGTGGCCTGATAAGTCACAACCTCTGGTTGTGCACTTTTATTCACTCTCAGGGCATTCTGAAGGAGTTAATTCTTTATCATAGAATCTCCTCCTCAGCAGCATGTCTCACTCTAGCAGCAAAGCTCCAAGGCTGTACACTACATGCTCTGCATGTAACCTCATATTGCCTGAACCGACACACTGTAACGGTTCTTATGTGGTGGATAGTGGCAAGATGCCTCAGCCGGGATTCTCCCCAGGCTGAACCTCTGTCTTGGGTTTTCTAGCCATTCTAGACAGAGCCCCCCACCTCTGCAGCATGTCACAGAGCGAGACTGCAGGCTGTTTTTTATTATCCACTGCAGGCAGTCTCGTACGGCTATACCGAGCTCATAACCACTGTGATGGGGGCTCATTCATGGTCCCTCCAGCTGCTCCGGTTTCGGTGGCTGACCCCCGTGGGAATCCTATTTCCAGGGGTCGGCTGTCCCGGCTTCTGCTGAGCATGCAGCCCCCTTCTCAGGGCGTTTTCTGCTTCGCTCAGCAAAGCTCACAAGGGACTCTCCTTCTGGGCTCAGACCCCGTCCTCCTGACAGGGAGACACAGGGTCCCCTGTCCTCCCCGTCCCGCAGCTCCGATTACGAGCTGACTCACTGGACGAGGTGGATGTCTCTACCACGGGCTCGGACGCTACTTTATGTACATTGATCCGTCCGTAGGTGACGCAGATGCGAATGATTGGATTGCGTCCATTATTCTTGTACTGGACCTCCATCCGCCTGATCAGGGGAGTATTCCCCGCTAGCAGAAAGGCATCAGTATACCTTTAACATGACGAGGAGTGTGTTCTTTAACCACTCCAGTTTTCAGCCCGCCGCGTCCAAGCCCACAGCCTATCCTGCAGACCCCACAGCGGAGTTCTGCTGCCTGTCTCCCCCTCCCATCTGAGGTGGCCTAGGCCAAGGGTAGCCACTCCGGTGTCTAGACTTCAGCCCGGATAGTTGTATCAGTGGCTGACGGCACCTCTATATGGATCCTACGGTACATTAATTTTGTACTGGACCTCAATCCGCCGGTGTTACCTTATCTAGGTGAACACAACGTGTGTTCCTTAACCTCTCCAGTTTTCAGGCCCCTGTGACCAAGCCCAGGGTCCGCTCTGACAGTCGCTTCCCATGAAGCGTGATTCTGAGGACTGGATTTCCCCTGTCCACCAATGGTGGTCAAGTAGTGGGCTCTTTCACCTTAGGTGGCTCAGCTCGGGCCGTTATGTCAGTGGCTCATGGCTCCTCACTTACAGTTCTGCGGTCCGCCCGGTTGTCCTTTGGGCCAAGTTCGGTATGGGACGGCAGGAGCTTCGTTCTCCTCAGCTTACAGCAGTGCGGTTTTTTTGTACCTTCTCTGCTTCTCTGGAGGAGATGCATTCTCTCACAGGGACTCTATGCCAAAACGGTTGCCTGAACTTCCAGACTCAGTTCTTTCATCCTATACCAGATCTGCCATGCTGGACGCCGCACGGCGGTGATCTGGGCTACCTTCCTCGCTATCTGCAAGCTCCTGTGGCTTCGGATTTGGAAGGCAGATGCCTCTATGGAGGTTCCCTGCTGGGCTCCCCCTTGGTGGGACCAGTTTCCTCGGAACCAACTGAGTGAAATTAAGGAAGCTCTTGGCGGGGAGTATTCTTCCTTGCCACAAACCTAAATCAGGGAACCTGTCCGGGACAGGAGTCAGTTGAGGTTTCGGTGGTTTCCGTTCCTCCATCTGGTCGTCCTCTAGCTCAGCCTAGGTTCATAGAACCAAATAGCTCGAAGCTGCGTCTTCAGAAGGCCGCAGGAGATGCTGTCACAGAGTCAGCTTCCTCCGAGCTATTTAGCCACGCCAACAACCTCCTTGGTCGGTGGCAGGCTCTCTCCACGTGGCGACGTAGGGTTCTAACACGTCTCCGTTCAGTGGGGGCGAGATTATATCTCCCTTGGCTACAGGATGGACTTCTGTCCACCCGCCAAACAGATTTTCTCTGTCATCTCCTCCCTGCTCCAAGGCCGCCGCCTTCTCACAGGCCGTGGCATTTCTGGCAGGCCAATGGAGTAATGTACCGGTTCCCGTCTGGGAACGGTTCTGAGATTTTTGCTTAAATCTATTCCTAGTCCCCGAAGAAGGCGGTGCCTTCCGACCTGGATCTTTAGCTTTTCAAGCATAGCCAGGTGTGGCGTTTTCACATTGAGTCTTGGTTTTGTTCCGTGTGTTTTTTTCACCGGATCAATCAAGACCCCAAGGAGATTCCCTAGCAACCATCGGCATCAGAGATGCCTATCGGCAGGAGTCAATCGCAGTTTCACACCAGCGTTGACTACGTTTTGACAATCGGAGTGGTCCAATCGTGGCTCTTCCCTTGGGGTTAGCCAAGGCCCCTCGAGTATTCTCATTGGGGCAGCTGTGATCAGGGTCCTGCCCCCCTAGGGGTTGGCAGTGATTTTTAGCCCTGGACGGCCTTCTTGTCGGGGTTTCATCCAGTGCTGACTCTTAGCAGAGTGCTTCGCTCACTCTCGACACTCTGACCTATCGGGTGGCTTGTCTTCTGTCCAAGTCCACTCTGACTTCGAACCAGAGGTTCTCAGGGCGTCAATGGAAGCGGTTCCTTGCCCAGTTTTTCCTGCGTCCTCTGAGACTGGATGTTTTCCGCTGTACAAGCGAACTCACTCCTCCCACGGGGTGGTGGCTTCGCCACTGACCAGGGGCTCGTTTCAGGGTGGCTTCGGCCACTCTGTCTCAGGGGCGCTCCTTTTCGGGCCCGTTCCGGGTGATCCTCACCAGGATAGCCTATCCGCCTTGGGAGCGGTATATCTCCACCGTGGAGCGCAGGGCGCTTGGACTCTGTCCGAATCAGCCCTCTGGATCAATGTGCTGGAATTCAGGGCTGTATTTCTTGCTCTCTAAGCCTTCACCATCTGTGGGCGGCTAGGCACATTCGAGTCCAGTCGGACAACAAGACAGCGTTTTCCTACACCAGCTTCCAGGGCGGGACACTCAGCCGCCTGGCAATCATGGCGGCTCAACATCCTTCAGTGGACAAGGGACTCCTAGTCCACCGTATCCGCAGTTCACATCCTAGATGTGAAAACTACGACGCAGGCTATTTCAGCTGTCCTACCGTGGTCCACAATCCTCAGGTTTTGCGGTAGACACACTGGTTCATGTTTGATCCCAGCTTTGTCTCTTTACGAACTTCACCCTCTACTTCTTGTCCAGAGTCCTGCACAAGATCGGTAAAGGGGCCGTCGGGTCATTCTTCCAGACTGACCTAAGCAGGCTTCGTACTCTGACCTGCTCCTTCTGTCCGTGGGGTTGCCTTCGCATCTTCCGGACCGTTCAGACCTTTTCTCAAGAGGTCCGTTTTTTCTCCGTCAGAATCTGGATTCTCAGATTGACGGCATAGCTCTTGAGTCCTGGATCTTAGCGACTTCTGATATCCTTCCTGAAGTCATCTCCACTTTGACTCGAGCTCCAAAGTGTCCTTTGACCTTTTTTGGCCTTGCCGACCCTCCTGTCCCTTCCACAGTCCGGCCTACAGCTAGGACTATCCCTCATTAAGGGACAGGTCTCGGCTCTGTCAGTACGTGCCAGCGGCGTATCGTCCGGCTGGCTCCGGTGCGCTCCTTTAAGGGCGCATCTCACATCATCCCGCCTTCCGGCGGCCTATGGAGACCTCGGACCTTAATCCGGTCCTCACGGTTCCCGGAAACCCCCCTTTGCGCCGTCTTTGGGAGGTTTCTTTGTTGTGTCTTTCACAGAAAGTAGTCTTTCTAGTGGCTATAATTTCCCGCCAGAGAGTTCTGGCTGCGCTCCCTCGGAGTCACCCCCTTTTTTGCTCTTTTGCATCAAGACAAGGTGGTCTTCATCCGACTCCGGACTTTTTCCCCAAGGCGGTTACTGCTTCCACCTTATCCGGGGCAATTTTCCTGCCTTCCTTTTGTCCGGCTCCTGTTCATCGCTTGAGGAAGCGTTGCATATCCTAGATCGTGTGCGGGCGCTCCGGATCTACGTGTCTCGCACCGCCGTTATTAGGCGGTGCACCTCTCTGATGCTGACTGTTCGTCAGCGTAGCGGTCTCTCGGCATCTAAGCCGACCCTGATCGTTGGCTTAGGTCAGCCATTTCTGAGACTTACAAGTGTACTCAAGTGCCTTCCCCACCTGGGATCAGAGCACATTTGGTCAGACCTGTCGGCGCCTTTTTTTCTTGGGCTTCAGGCACCAGGTTACGGCTCAGTAGGTCTGTCAGTCTGCAGCTCGAATTTGTCTGCATACTTTTTCGAAGCACTACCCAAGGCATGCTCATGCTCTGGCAGACGTGGGCTCGGCAGACGCATTTTTCCAGCGTCTGTCGCCCATTTGTGAAGTTAGGTTTGCCTGCTTCTCAATTGTCTGTTTATTCCCACCCATGGACTGCTTTTGAACGTCCCATGGTTTGGATCTCCCATAAGGAACGATAAAGAAAAAGAGAATTTTGTTTACTTACCGTAAATTCTTTTTCTTATAGTTCCGTCATGGGAGACCCAGCACCCTCCCTATTGCCTATTGGCAGGTTTCCTGTTCCGTGTGTCTTCACCGGCTGTTATTGTTGTAGACTGAGGTTCCGGTTCCTCCGGATTTTACGCCGTCTCTTCTTGTGGGTGGATGTCCTCCTTCAGCTTTTGCACTAAACTGGCTAGATCTGGCTAGCAGGGGGTGTATATGCTAGGAGGGAGGAGCTACACGTTTTTGAGTGTAGTAACTTTGTGTGTCCTCCGGGGGCAGTAGCATACACCCATGGTTTGGGTCTCCCATGACGGAACTATAAGAAAAAGAATTTACGGTAAGTAAACAAAATTCTCTTTATTTCCCCCAGTATGTCACTTACTGGTGTTCCTTTCAGATACTGGTAAGGGAGATTATGCTAATGGAGCAGATTTCTTAATTGTGTAATCTAGCATTAATCTAACCAAGGCAGGCAGACCAGATTCATTCAGACCGGCGTTTCATATCCTTAATAAGGGGCATGAAAGAATAAGATGCACTCGCCACATCTTATCACTTGGGCATGCTTCACCAGAAATTTTACTCCAGTTAGGCTGCTTTCACACTACGTTTTTTTAGCATGCGTCATGAACTTTTTTTGCTGTAAAAGTGGATCCTGTTTTTACAAAGAAAAACGTATGCAAACACGTGTTATTTTACAGGATCCTGCCACTAGAAGTTTATGGGCGGGCATTAAAGTCATGTGATCGGGAGTGAGGGGAACTGAACGTGATAGAGGCCGGCTCCCAGTCTGACAGCTGCAGACGCTGGTAACCAAGGTAAATATCGGGTAACTAAGCGAAGCACTTTGCTTGGTTACCCGATATTTACCTTGGTTACGAGCATCTGCCGCTCTCGGGAGGGGGAAAGAGAGGGGAGGGGGAAAGAGACTGATCACACCAGGCTGGTTTCTGGGCATACTCAGTAGAGCAAGCAGGATCCTGTCTATCAGCATGCCAGCGTTCATATGCGTTTGCGTGCAGTATAGTCAGGATCCAGCAATTTGCAGTATTTGGACGCAGCTCAAAAACGCTACAACTAGCGTTTTTGGAAAAAGTTAAAAAACTGCAAGTCGCTGGATCCTCACTATAATGCACGCAAACGCATGTTGACGCGAGTCTATTGCAAATGCATTGAAATGAAAACGCATTTGCACTGGATACGTTTTTGCATTAAAAAAACGTTCATGACGCATGTTAAAAAAAACTTAGTGTGAAAGCAGCCTAAGACTGGAGTTACATTTCTAGCGGTAACTACTTTGAATGCTGCTACTTTGAATTTGGTGCCCCAGCTCCTCACCAGCTTCACCTGTTTTGGCAATGCTCTCCAAAACAGACTTGCAATAACCAACAGTCGCAAAAATTTAGCGATTTTTCCAAAAGTGTTTTACGACAGTTTTCTTGCATAAACACATGGCCTTTATCTCACACATCTCTTCACTGACGTATGTTATACCAATACTTTGCACCAAAATAACGGTGCACACAAAATCAGACGCATTTTACGACTCCACTTGGTCAAAATGATCTATGGAGGCGTAAAAAGAATGTAATAAAAAGAAAAAAAAAAAATGTACAGCACTGGATTCAAACATATGCTGTATAAAGCACTGACAGTGCCAGATTACTGCTCTATTTTGTATTTACATTGCAGCTTCAAGCTAATTTGGCAAAAACGTAGAAAACATGGCTCCCGAATGGCACCCCCTGACCATGGTTCGTATGCAGTCTTACAGCTCAGTTCCATTGATGTGAATATGGCTGAGCTGCAATAGCACCGATCAGAAAACCATGGAATAGTTGCATAAGGCCTTGTGCGCACTGGGAAATGGAATTTTCTTGAGAAAATTCCGCATGCTGTCAAAGATTACCGCACCCGCGGTAAAAAACCGCGGGAAGCCGCACCCGAAAACCGCATGCGGTTTGCCGCGGTTTGATCGCGGTTTTGCCGCGTGCAGGTTGGGATGTGCTTTATTGCATTCAATGCAATAAAGCACATTGAGAAAAAAAAAAAAAAAATTTAATTCTGAGATAGTAGATAGACAGACAGAGGGATAGATAGATAGATGACAGATCGCTGCATTTCCCACGGTCGGCAGTGAGTTCACATTACCGGCCGTGGGAAATGACCGGTAATTACCTCTGCTGTCTGCTGCTTTCATTCAGCGCTGTGTCTGTGACACATCGCGGCTGGATGTCAGCAGTGCAGGACCTGTGGATTACGCCGGAGCTTTGGTGCGGGAGGGGTTAATAAAATGGTGAACGAGGCTTGTTTGTTTTATTTAAAATAAAGGATTTTTCGGTGTCTGTGTTTTTTTCACTTTACTTACGGGTTGATCATGTCAGCTGTCACATAGACGCTGCCATGATCAAGCCTGGAGTTAATGGCGGTGGTCCCTCACCATCATTAACCCCTTGTATTACCTTGCTGCCACTGCTACACGGTGGCAAGAAGAAAAGAGGACACGCCGGTAGTGCCGCATAATGGATGCGACAGTCCCGGGGCAGCTGCGGCTGATATTGCGACAGTCCCGGGGCAGCTGCGGCTGATATTCTCGGCTGCGGGAGGGGGAGTGAGGCAGGGGACATTATCCCTGCCCCTCTCCCTCCCCAGCTTGAGAATACCGGGCCGCCGCTGTGTGCTTACCTCCGCTGGAAGGTAAATATGCAGCGGAGCCCACGTTCTTTGTTTTCTATATTTCCGTTTTCTTTCTATGTGTGTTCTATGTGTCTGTGTTCTATGTCTGTGATGTGTTCTGTGTCTGTGATGTGTGTGTGTGTTTACTCTGCACGGCTTCCTCTTCCTGTAATGACATCACTTCCCTGCAAAACCACAGACAAGCGATGTACATTACCGGAGGTAAACCGCAAAATACCGCAGGGAATAACGCAGGAAAACGCAGTGAACCGCACAGAATTTGCTGCCTGCGTTATTCCCTGCAGGATTTCATGATTAACATTGGAGTCAATGGAGTGAAATTCCGCAGCGATGTGCGGAAAAGAAGTGACATGCACTTGTTTTTGCTGCGGGATTCCCGCAGCAAAACATGCAGCTGTCAAATTCCGCCCAGTGCGCACAGGATTTTTTTTCTCCATAGGATTTGCTGGTGATTCACTGCAGAGATGTTATGAACATTTTCTGCAGCGAAACATGCAGCAAATCCGCGGCAAAATCCGGTAAGTGCGCACATAGCCTTAAACTACTTTTCACCTTTCCTTGTGGCGATATTAGCAAGCAAAGTATTTGCCTCCTAATGACCCCTCCCCCCCACCCAAGTCCAAGGAGATGTTGTCAGACAGTTTTCACAGGGGAGGGAGGGGGTTGAGAGCATGTTTTGCTTCCTGTATGATGTTGACCAATCACAAGCAGGCAGCAATGCAGCAGAAAAAGGACATCTTCAGTGTCGCTTAGAGCAGGTTTCTTAGGGTGTGAGATGTATAATCTCAGGCAGCCCTGATTTCCTGGTCTAACCTCCTGCATGATTAGAAAGCACAGATGACTAAAGGTACCTTCATACATAGCGAGATCGCTGCTGAGGCATAGATTCTGTGACGCAACAACGACCTCGCCAGCGATCTCTCTACGTTTGACACACAACAGCGACCAGGCCCCTGTTGTGAGATCGCTGGTCATGTTGGAATGGCCTGGACCATTTTTTGATCGTCGAGGTCCTGCTGGGCAGGATACATCTGTGTGTTTGACGCCTTACCAACGACATCATTGACGACTCAGAGCTCAGACACATACCACCGAGATCGTTATACAGGTCGCTATATCGTTGCTGCGTTGTTGGGAAGATTGACTATTTGACATGTCACCTGCGATCCTTATCAGGTCGTATCATTTTCGGGATCACTGGAAAGTAGTTAAATGTGACAGGAGCTTAACACTGTTCAGATAAGGTCACTGTGGGGGATTGGGCAATGCAGTGGAGTTTAATTGTCACAAAACTTTTATCTCTCCTCCTCTCCTAGCATTGTAAGCTCTGATGTACTACCCCTCCCCCAACACACTGTCAAGAGGGGCTAGTAGTCACAATTATATCTGGAGTGTTAAACTTGTAACTCACCCTGCAGTGATATGAATGCTGTTATTACATTTCACACATGAGGAGCCCGGGAACAGGCTGTACCTGTGTGACACAAACGTATTTACAGCTCCGATCTGGCTGCAGAGCGATTACACGTTGCTTGAGCACAGCAGACTTAAGTGTGATTATATCTCACACGCTAAGAAACCTTCCCCCAAGCTATGGTGGGGAGTGTTCTTTTTCTGCTGTGCGTTGCTGCCTTATGATTGGTCAGCATCATACAGGGAGAAAAGTACACGCCCCCAGTGAAAAGCAATCTCATGACTCAGTAGGTGCTAAATACTTCTTCAATTGCTAATAACTCTGCAACAGAAAGCGAAAAACATAACACCCCAACGTTTCATTCCGCTTTGCAGCCACTATTATATTCGGTGTCCAATTGAACATGGAAAATTTGGTGACAGGTCCTCTTTAAAAGTATTCGTGATAATCAAAAGGGTTCAAGAGAAATGGTTTTCTAAGATGAAGGCTTATATCCTCTTCAACTTCTCAGGTCAGTGGAATTCCCCTTTAAGTGCTTTGTGGAAAAGCTACAAGCCCTGCAGCAAGGAGCAAAACCTAATCACAATCCTGCCATTTCTATTGTTTGATGTTTCCATTCTACAGAGGAGATCATCCCACCAACATGAAACACCTGAAGGGGCATTTATTTACAAAAAGGACATAAAGATGGACAACAGTAAAAAAAAAAAAAAAGACAAAATCAGCAATTTCAAGAGAATATTCATTAAAAATTGGAAAATAATTTAAAGTGAACTGATCACTCAAACACAGAGGAGGCGGTGGCGGCACCACAAAGTTATCGCATTCACATATGGATAGGACGTCTGCCATAAAGGGATCACGGTACGACTGTACATAGCGTCTATGGAATCGGGGGGATTCTACTCCAGCCGATCTATTATCATCCCTCCTACTGGGAACAGACAAAACACATTGTCTTAAGTCAACTAAAGCTAGAAGAAAACATCGGAAGGCTACAAATTTCTTCTTTTTGGGATAGTCATAGCCCTCCCAACACTAATCTTCAATATATTTAGGTGGAGTCTCCCTTTAAGTACTTCACATTATTGTACTTACAGGTTGGTTATACAGATTAAATCGATTTATAACCCGTTTTTTGTTGGGTTTTTTTTAAATGTGAAAAGCCAACATATCTACCTCCTCTGTGTGCCGGGGACAGTTCACTTTGAAAGGGTTATTCCTGCTTTATGTGAATACAATGTAAGGGTATGTGCAGCACTTCTTACTTCCGCAGTAGTGGAGATGCTGCTCGTTGGCAAGGCGGGATGCCAAGGAGATACCACGCACATATCCTATCCTAAGAGGACACGTGCCGTAAACCTGCCGGCTGTCATACGGGGGATTACGCCTAATGCAGAATAGAGAGGCGCAGCACAACCCATCTAAATCATTCCATAACCAAGAACTTTCTAATATAACTGCATTATAATTCCTCACCATTTTCAATATCTCTGCTTGCTGGATGGGAATAGTCATCCGAAGACGTACACATGGCAGTTTTTTTACATCAATTTTGAAAAAATGTGAATGAGCAAATCAATAATACAGAAGGACTTGAACCCGCCAGAATAAAAAGCTTACTGCTGCCTGCATTTGGCCTACAGGTAAAACTGCTTTATACGGAAGTGATTTCAATAGCGGTTAATGTAGGAATGCAGTTTATACAATTTGCTCTGGCTGTGTTCACACTGATCTCCATTCTGCTGCCATCATGCGAAAAAAAAAAAAAAATGTTGCAGTTTTGCTACGATCAAATTGAAACATGTGAACGAAGTTTAATACTTCTTGTAGTGGACAGTTACTTACAATTGTATCTAGTCTATGAACTGGACTCCGGATCCTTCTAACCTGCACTGGTACATTGTAGCAAACTATCAGATTTGTGTATATGCAACCTTTGATTGTCTAGAATGGGGCTTTTCAGCCTTTTTCTTCTGGGCCTCATCAGATGGACCAAGATGGTGCCTGGGCCTCACCATTAGCAGCGTACGAGAATTATAAAATGAAATAAAATAAAAAAAAATAAGTGGAAAGATTCATTTATGTTGTAAAACTAGAGATTCCAGAGCATTCGGCAGCTAATCCTCACCAACTGTTTGAGAAGCAATACATTGCAACAAACACTCAGCTGTGAGAAGTATTGGCCTCTCTTGTGCAAATCAAGAATGTTTCTATCCTCCAATAACAGAAATCTTGAGAACGGTAAGGAATTCAAGCAAAGTATGAGAAAGCGGCCAAACTTTTCATTATACAATGATTACGCTTTACTTATATCTGATTGCCCACTTTAAGTCCATGTAATGTGCTTGAATACATCCCGGCTGATTCTTTCCATTGTAAGAAATAATAAAAAAAAAAAAAAAAAAAAACCAAGAAAAAAAAACACAACATTGTGAGAAAACCCCTCCTCCTTGTCTGCAGCACGAGTCATGTGAGGACTAAACTTTTCTATGTAACAAAAGTTCATTCTCGAGCCTGTGACCTGATTGGTGCCATAAAGAACATCAAAGAATCTCCCAACCAAACCCAAGAAGGTACAGGATCCGGCCGACTCCTCCCCACAGAAAACATGCTTCATTTTGTATTCACAGTCCTTGGCAAAAATAACCCCTCCCAGTTGGCGATCATTACTGGTTGGCAGCGCTAAATGGTATCCACCAGCTCATCATGTGACCAGGAGAACCATAGAAGCCTTGCTGTCCAGTTTTTCCAGTTCGTTCCTCACCTTCATGAGCGCCCAACCACCACGAAGTCCAAGTGTGCCCATCTCCCGCACCTTGTCCCCACTGATCAATAACACGCAGGAATAATAATTTAAAAAAAAAATTTTTAAGGAAGAAAAAAGGAGTGGACAGAATGGTACAGATGGGAATGATCTGGCTAAAAAGTAAAAACCCGCACTGGAAAATGGGAATACCAAAAAGGTTAAAATGTAGTTTTAGGATACGACGCCTCGGCCCATCCGTGGACACAGTACCAAACAATACATTCTGGATCGTGAAGATGATAATGAAGATGATGGTGGTTACTGTCCCCTGATGGAGGCGTCTTGGCGAAGGAGTCCGGCTCTGCCTTGTGCTGGAAGTGCTCTGAGGGAGCCCCGAGTCAGTCTATTTTCACCGCCGCGTAGATTTTCCGGATGAACATGTAGGCAGCATAGAAACCGATGGTTCCAGTAAGGAGCCAGAAGGAGAGAACCATGAGGGTAGTGTAACCGAAATACAGGAGAGACGGGATGAACTCTACAATATCCAACTGTAAGACACAAGGGTGAGGATGAGATTCCAGCATAATAATGGCAGAGTAACCAACGGCGGGACCGAAACTTACCTTATTCACAAAATAGAAGACGGCGTAAATCAGTACGTAGAAAGCAGAACCTCCAGACACCAGAAACGTCCTCCACCACCAGCGGTAATCCTGTAGACCACAGACCCATATAAGTCACTGTCACAATTATCATTATGTACAATACTCAATGATGAACAACAACTGATTATTGGGGTCAACGCTCCATTGTTCCAACATAAAAATTCAAATTCCCTGCCTGCAACGGAGCTACATCATGAAACTTTTCACTGCCTGCAGCCACCACTATGGGGCATTGTATACAGATTAATACAAAAGACTCTGAAACCGGTACGCTGCTCACCTCCGCACATAGCTGAAAGTACACCATGACTATGCTGATCTGGGAGCAGGACACCACGAGGATGATGAACACCAGGAACAGGAAACCAAACAAGTAGTAGAACTGATTCTCCCAGATGGCCTGCAAAACATGGAGACATGAGGAGGAGGATGCATTTCATTAGTATGAAATATGAATATCATATCTCATATATATACACACACACACACACACACACACACACACACACACTTTTTATGCTTAACCCCCTTGGACGTACTGGAATATCCAAGGTCGTATTGCACTCAAGCTCGCATCTTTCCCTGCACATGTTGATCTGATTAGACATTATGTCTCTAATGCGGGCGTCACACGGTACGATATATCGGGCGATATGTCGGCGGGGTCACGCCGTAAGTGACGCACATCCGGCATAGTTTGATATATCATAGCGTGTGAGCTATGAGCGACTGAACAAGCAAAAATACTCACCTTATTGTTGCTCGTTGATACGTCGCTCATTTTCAAAAAGTCGTTTCTTCTTATATGCGCCGGTTGTTCATCGTACCCGGCGTAGCACACATCGCTCCGTGTGACACCCCGGGAACAATGAACACAGCTTAACTGCGTCCCGCCGGCTATGCGGAAGGAAGGAGGTGGGCGGGATGTTTATATCCCGCTCATCTCCGCCCCCATTTGCCGGCCGCTGTGTGACGTCGCTGTGACGCCGAACGTCCCACCCCCTTCAGGAAGTGGATGTTCGCAGCCCACAGCGACGTCGCTCAGCAGGTAAGTACGTGTGACAAAGGTTTAACAACTTTGTGAGCCACGGGCAACTAATTGCCCGTGACGCACAAACGACAGGGGCGGGTACGATCGCTCGTGCGATCGCACGATAGATCGTATCGTGTGACACCTGCATAAGGCTCTGTGCGCACTAGAAAAAGGATTTTTCGAAGAAATTTCTTGTGAAGGATTAGTGCACCTGCGTTAAAAAAAACGCACCAATAATGCACCAAAAAACACATGCTTTTTTACCGCGTTTTGGTGCTTTTTTTTGCAGGGTGGACCCTGCGTTTTTTAATGCTTTGACAGCAATGAAGGGAATTTTGTTTACTTACCGCAAATTCCTTTTCTTCTAGCTCCAATTGGGAGACCCAGACAATTGGGGTGTATAGCTACTGCCTCCGGAGGCCACACAAAGTATTACACTTTAAAAAGTGTAAACCCCTCCCCTCTGCTATACACCCTCCCGTGCATCACGGGCTCCTCAGTTTTGGTGCAAAAGCAGGAAGGAGGAAACTTATAAATTGGTCTAAGGTAAATTCAATCCGAAGGATGTTCGGAGAACTGAAACCATGACCAAGAACAGTTCAATCTGAACAACATGTGTACACAAAAGAACAAACAGCCCGAAGGGAACAGGGGCGGGTGCTGGGTCTCCCAATTGGAGCTAGAAGAAAAGGAATTTACGGTAAGTAAACAAAATTCCCTTCTTCTTTGTCGCTCCATTGGGAGACCCAGACAATTGGGACGTCCAAAAGCAGTCCCTGGGTGGGTAAAAGAATACCTCGGTAAAAGAGCCGTAAAACGGCTCCTTCCTACAGGTGGGCAACCGCCGCCTGAAGGACTCGCCTACCTAAGCTGGCATCTGCCGAGCGTAGGTATGCACTAGATAGTGCTCCGTGAAAGCGTGCAGACTCAACCAGGTAGTCGCCTGACACACCTGCTGAGCCGTAGCCTGGTGCAGCAACGCCCAGGACGCACCCACGGCTCTGGGAGAATGGGCCTTCAGCCTTGAAGGAACCGGAAGCCCAGCAGAACGGTAGGCTTCAAGAATTGGTTCCTTGATCCACCGAGCCAAGTTGACTTGGGAGCTTGCGACCCTTTACTCTGGCCAGCGACAAGGACAAAGAGCGCATCCGAGCGGCGCAGGAGCGCCGTACGAGAAATGTAGAGTCTGAGTGCTCTCACCAGACCTAACAAGTGCAAATCCTTTTCACGTTGGTGAACCGGATGAGAACAAAAAGGAAGGTAAGAAGGTATCCTGATTGAGATGAACAGAGGATACCACCTTCGGGAGAAATTCCAGAACCGAGCGCAGAACCAGCTTGTCCTGGTGAAACACCAGGAAGGGGGACTTGCATGACAGCGCTGCTATGTCAGACACTCTGCGGAGTGACGTGACTGCACTAGGAAGACCACCTTCTGCGAAAGGCGTGAAAGAGAATATCCCTCATTGGCTCGAAGGGTGGTTTCTGAAGAGCCGGTATCACCCTGTTCCGATCCCAGGGTTCTAGCCGACGCTTGTAAGGAGGGACTATGTGGCAAACCCCCTGCAGGAACGTGCGTACCTGAGGGAGTTTGGCTAGACGCTTTTGAAAAAAACACAGAAAGCGCCGAAACCTGTCCCTTAAGGGAACCGAGAGACAACCCCCTTTTCCATTCCGGAGTGAAGGAAGGACAGAAAGTGGGCAAGGCGAATGGCCAGAGTAAAACTCTGATCAGAGCACCAGGATAAGAAGATCTTCCACGTCCTGTGGTAGATCTTGGCGGACGTTGGTTTCCTGGCCTGTCTCATAGTGGCAATGACCTCTTGAGATAACCCTGAAGACGCTAGGATCCGGGACACAATGGCCACGCAGTCAGGTTGAGGGCCGCCGAATTCAGATGGAAAAAACGGCCCTTGAGACAGCAAGTCTGGCCGGTCTAGTAGTGTCCACGGTTGGCCTACCGTGAGATGCCACAGATCCGGGTACCACGACCTCCTCGGCCAGTCTGGAGCGACGAGGATGGCGCGGTGGCTGTCGGATCTGATCCTGCGTAACACTCTGGGCAGCGGTGCCAGAGGAGGAATACGTGAGGCAGGGAAACTGCGACCAATCCTGCACTAATGCGTCTGCCGCCAGAGCTTTGCGATCTTGAGAACGTGCCATGAATGCCGTGACTTTGTTGTTGTGCCGGGACGCCAATAGGTCGACGTCCGGCTTCCCCCAGCGGCAACAAATCTCTTGAAACACGTCCGGTCGAAGAGACCATTCCCCTGCGTCCATGCCCTGGCGACTGAGAAAGTCTGCTTCCCAGTTTTCTACGCCCGGGATGTGAACTGCGGAGATGGTGGAGGCTGTGGCTTCCACCCACAGCAGAATCCGCCGGACTTGCTGAAAGGCTTGCCGACTGCTTGTGCCGCCTTGGTGGTTGATGTATGCCACCGCCTTGGCGTTGTCCGACTGAATTCGGATCTGCCTGCCTTCCAGCCATGGCTGGAACGCTTTTAGGGCTAGAACACTGCCCTTATCTCCAGAACATTGATCTGGAGGGAAGACTCTGCTGAGTCCATGTACCCTGAGCCCTGTGGCGGAGGAAGACTCCCTGACAGACTCGCGTCCGCCGTGACCACAGGCCAGGATGTGGGCAGGAAGGACTTTTTCCTTTGACAAGAGCGGGAAGAAGCCACCACTGAAGGGAGGCCATGGCTGCCCGAGAAGGAGCAACGTCCTTGTCGAGGGACGTCGATTTGCTGTCCCATTTGCGGAGAAAGTCCCATTAAAGTGGGCGCAGATGAATCAGCGCAAACGGAGATGCCTCTATTGCTGCCACCAACTTCTCTAGGAAGTGCATGAGGCGCCTCAAAGGGTGTGACTGGGCTCGAAGGAACGATTGCACCCCTGTCTGTAGTGAACGCTGTTTGTCCAGCGGAAGCTTCACTATCGCTGAGAGAGTATGAAACTCCATGCCGAGATATGTCAGTGATTGGGCCGGTGTCAATTTTGACTTTAGGAAAAATTGATGAACCACCCGAATCTCTGGAGAGTCTCTAGAGCCATGTTCAGGCTGTGCTGGCATGCCACCCGAGAGGGGGCCTTGACCAGCAGATTGCCTGAGAGAGTAGGACCGCTACCACAGTTGTCATGACCTTGGTGAAGGCCCGTAGGGCTGTCACCAGGCCGAAAGTTAGTGCCACGAACTGAAGGTGTTCGTTCCCTATGTCGAAGCGCAGGAAGTGCTGATATCCTGATACAATCGGCACGTGGAGATAAGCATCCCTGATGTCGATTGATGCTAGGAAGCCTCCTTGGGCCATCAAAGGCGATGGCAAGCGGAGAGATTCCATCCGGAACCGTCAGGTTCTCTGTCCGTTGAGCAGTGTGAAGTCCAGAACGGGGCGGGGTGATCCGTCCTATCTGGTACCACGAACAAGCTGGAGTAAAAAGCCGCGACTACGTTCTTGAAGGGGAACGAGGATCGCAACTCCTCCTGCCTTCGGAGTGTTCACCGCCTGGAAACGTGCATCGGCTCGCTCGGGGGACGGAGATGCTGTGAAGCAACGAGTCGGAGGACGAGAACTGAGCTCTATCCTGTGACCGTAAGACAGAATGTCTCCTACATCGGTCTTGGACATGTGGGGACCACTCCCCTGACCTGGACCGCCATGCAGAAAAGGTTCTCTGTGCCCGGCGGAGGATGAAAATACCCTCGCCTGAGACGTCAAAGACGCTAATTGCGGAGCACAGGATGACCGCATTGATCTGAGACAGAGCAGCTGAGATAGCCTGGAGTGCCCACCCCTGCAAAGGCCGGGGCAACGGACGCGCCTATGGCTTCATAGATGGATCCCATTAGGAGTTCTGTCTGTCCGTGGCATTCTTGAGCGTGGACCCGCCAGCCACTGCTACTACTGATCTAGCCGCCAGTCCAGAGACTGGAGGGCACCTTATGACACTGAGCCGAAACCTTAACAACGTCAGAGAGGAAGAGACAACGTGTGTTATAAGGCGTTCAGTAAAACGCTTGTCCGGGAAGGTGTGCTTCTGGACAGTATCTGTGCATTAGCTGGACTGGGACTGCGGTTCGTGCTGGAGTTTACCAAGTAATAACTAGAGGCCACCCCAGGAACACGCTTCGTCGCAGACCGATAGAGGCCTGGGGCGATCCCGCAGTGCCCGGGCCTGTGTAAGGGGCCGGTCTGGACTGCAAACTCCTAGTCTCTTAGCCGACCATTTGTCCATAGCCTGAGACATGGATAGTGAAAATGACCCAGAGAGTTTCTCAGCAAAGCTGTAACTCTGTCCCTGCCGCCTGGACAGGGAACGCCGGCGAAGTTTTCATCATGCAAACTCTGTCGCTGTCATCTGTGCAGTGCCCGTAATATAGGCGCACAAGAGGTTAAAATAAGCCAGTGTCTTGGCACCCTTACTCTTTAAGAGCAGACAACAGCCTGTCGTCCGCAGAGTAATCAGTGAGGGTATACAGCCAAAAACAAATAATGCTGCCGAACAGTGAAATCATATACCATATAAATAAACACATATATATGCGGCACCAAGGGGGGGGACAACACCCTAGGAAGACCACCTTTGAAAAACTGGTGCCCCCCTGTGCTCAGTGAGGGGGAAGGAGGATAGCAACGTATGCTCCAGCCCTCCCTACGTTATGATGCAGGGCTCAGTCTGCGGGAATCCGGTGGTCTATAGCGATCAGTGAGGGGGGGCGGAGGACAGCGAGGTGTGCTCCAGCCCTCACTGTCGGCAACATACCGACCATCCCGCCCTTCTCCCTGACTGGCAGGCTCAGGGGCGGGAGTTTAACACACTAGGCCGCAAAAGCCGGGGACTAAAGTAAAAACCGCGGCCGGCAAACAGGCACGGTCGGCGCGGTAGTCCCGGACAAAAAATGCACACCGCAGTCGCAGCTGCATCTGAGGCCAAGGTGCTTCATGCACCGTGCCAACGGGGACACAGAGTACCTGTAGCTGCAGCGTCTGGGCCCAAGGTGCTTTATGCGCCGTCCCAACGGGGACACAGAGCACCTGGAATATGCGGTACTAGGCCGCAGAAGCCGGGGACTAGAGTATAAGCGCGGCCGGCCACAAGCGCGGTCAGCGCGGTAGTCCCGGCGCACCAACACGCCCAGCAGTGCTGCAGCGTGTATGACACAAGCGCTCCATGCGCCGTCCCCAAGGGGACACAGTACCTCACAGTAGCAGGGCCATGTCCCTGACGATACCCAGCTCCTGTCCAGCAGATTCCCAGGGGCTGCGGAGGGAGCACGGTCCCAGTGTCTGGAGACCGATTATGGATCCCACTTCACCCAGAGCCCTGCAGGGATGGGGAAGGAAAACAGCATGTTGGCTCCTGCCTATGTACCCGCAATGGGCACCTCAACCTTAACAACACCGCCGACCAGAGTGGGGTGAGAAGGGAGCATGCTGGGGGCCCTATATAGGCCCACTTTTCTTCCATCCGAAATAGTCAGCAGCTGCTGCTGACTAAGTTGTGGAGCTATGTGTGGATGTGTGCCTCCTTCGCACAAAGCTTAAAAACTGAGGAGCCCGTGATGCACGGGAGGGTGTATAGCAGAGGGTAGGGGTTTACACTTTTAAGTGTAATACTTTGTGTGGCCTCCGGAGGCAGTAGCTATACACCCCAATTGTCTGGGTCTCCCAATGGAGCGACAAAGAAAAATAATATAGATAACAGATATTCGATAGATGGATAGATAAATAGACAATGGATAGATGGATAAATACAGTCAGGGCCAGAAATATTTGGACAGTGACACAAGTTTTGTTATTTTAGCCGTTTACAAAAACATGTTCAGAAATACAATTATATATATAATATGGGCTGAAAGTGCACACTCCCAGCTGCAATATGAGAGTTTTCACATCCAAATCGGAGAAAGGGTTTAGGAATCATAGCTCTGTAATGCATAGCCTCCTCTTTTTCAAGGGACCAAAAGTAATTGGACAAGGGACTCTAAGGGCTGCAATTAACTCTGAAGGAGTCTCCCTCGTTAACCTGTAATCAATGAAGTAGTTAAAAGGTCTGGGGTTGATTACAGGTGTGTGGTTTTGCATTTGGAAGCTGTTGCTGTGACCAGACAACATGCGGTCTAAGGAACTCTCAATTGAGGTGAAGCAGAACATCCTGAGGCTGAAAAAAAAGAAAAAATCCATCAGAGAGATAGCAGACATGCTTGGAGTAGCAAAATCAACAGTCGGATACATTCTGAGAAAAAAGGAATTGACTGGTAAGCTTGGGAACTCAAAAAGGCCTGGGCGTCCACGGATGACAACAGTGGTGCATGATCGCCGCATACTTTCTTTGGTGAAGAAGAACCCGTTCACAACATCAACTGAAGTCCAGAACACTCTCAGTGAAGTAGGTGTATCTGTCTCTAAGTCAACAGTAAAGAGAAGACTCCATGAAAGTAAATACAAAGGGTTCACATCTAGATGCAAACCATTCATCAATTCCAAAAATAGACAGGCCAGAGTTAAATTTGCTGAAAAACACCTCATGAAGCCAGCTCAGTTCTGGAAAAGTATTCTATGGACAGATGAGACAAAGATCAACCTGTACCAGAATGATGGGAAGAAAAAAAGTTTGGAGAAGAAAGGGAACGGCACATGATCCAAGGCACACCACATCCTCTGTAAAACATGGTGGAGGCAACGTGATGGCATGGGCATGCATGGCTTTCAATGGCACTGGTTCACTTGTGTTTATTGATGACATAACAGCAGACAAGAGTAGCCGGATGAATTCTGAAGTGTACCGGGATATACTTTCAGCCCAGATTCAGCCAAATGCCGCAAAGTTGATCGGACGGCGCTTCATAGTACAGATGGACAATGACCCCAAGTATACAGCCAAAGCTACCTAGGAGTTCATGAGTGCAAAAAAGTGGAACATTCTGCAATGGCCAAGTCAATCACCAGATCTTAACCCAATTGAGCATGCATTTCACTTGCTCAAATCCAGACTTAAGACGGAAAGACCCACAAACAAGCAAGACCTGAAGGCTGCGGCTGTAAAGGCCTGGCATAGCATTAAGAAGGCGGAAACCCAGCGTTTGGTGATGTCCATGGGTTCCAGACTTAAGGCAGTGATTGCCTCCAAAGGATTCGCAACAAAATATTGAAAATAAACCAAACCCAAACAAAATATTTTTATTTGTCCAATTACTTTTGACCTCCTAACATGTGGAGTGTTTGTAAAGAAATGTGTACAATTCCTATCAGATATTTTTGTTCAAACCTTCAAATTAAACGTTACAATCTGCACTTGAATTCTGTTGTAGAGGTTTCATTTCAAATCCAATGTGGTGGCATGCAGAGCCCAACTCGCGAAAATTGTGTCACTGTACAAATATTTCTGGACCTAACTGTAGATAGATAATCAATAGATAGAGTCCCTGTGAGGACACTGCAGTTCTCACGGTCGGTAGTGTGTTCACATTACCAACCGTGAGAAATGACCTGTGGTTACTTCTGCAGGCTCGTTACGAGGATTGATGAATGATAACGAGCATGGATTACTATGTGTCAGACGCGGCTGGATCAGTCTGCAAGCATCGTGGGACTTGAGTGGATTACGCTGGAGCTGTGTGTTGGGGGGGGGGTTTAATAAAATGGTGAAAGAGGAGGCTTTTTGTGTTTTATTTAAAATAAAGGATTTTTCGGTGTGTGTGTTTATTCACTTTACTTACGGGTTAATCATGAAAGCTGTCTCAGATGCTGCCATGATTAAGCTTGGACTTAGTGGCAGCGCATAGCTGCTATTAACTCATTATATTACCTTGAATGCCACTGCATCACGGCAATCGGGAAGAGCCGGGGACACTCCGAGACTGTCGCATAATGGATGCGACCGTCCCGGGGCAGCTGCGGGCTGATATTCTCAGCTGCGGGAGAGGGGGGCATTAACCCTGGATCTCGCCCTCCCCAGCCTGAGAATACCGGGCCGCTGCTGTGTGTTTACCTTGGCTGGACAGTAAAAATATGACGGAGTACACATTTTTAATATGTACGTTTGATTTGTATGTGTATTCTATATGTCTGTGTGTGAGTGTGATGTGTGTGTATTCTATGTCTGGGTCTGTGATCTGTGTGTGTTTACGCTCTGCTTAGCTTCCTCTTCCTGTCATATTGACATCACTTCCCTGCAAAACGCAGGGCAATGATGAACATTATGTCCCGAAATAACGCGGGAATAACGCAGGAATGTCTGCAGAATGGTTGTAACCTTTTTCCCAAGAATTTCTGGACCAAAAACGCGGGTAAAAACGCAGTGTGTGAACATAGCCTAACAGTGGCAGGAAGATCAGAGAATCGCTTGCTGCTGTTAACTAGATAAATCCTGCTGTCAATCTCTGACGGCAGGATTTAACAAGTGCTAGCAGGGAGCGCACCATTCCCAGCTCCCATCAGCGGCCTTGACGTGTTCGCAGGGAACCGATGGGTTGTCATGGCAGCTGATTATCCCAGCCATGATGATCTTACTGTGAATGCCAGCTGAGTGACAGTGTTCATAGGAAGTCTGTATTTCTGCTGATGCCCTGCTCTTTACAGCAGAAGCGATCGGAAGATCACAAGAATAAAAAGTGTGCATGCGTGCGTGCAGGCAGGAGGGAGTTGGGAGAAGAACACAAAAAAACAAAAAAAAAACAACACAAAACACAGAACAAACTACACATTTGGTATCATTTCTGCTATCAAAGTATAGTATAAATTAATCTCATCAGTAAACAGCATACTGTGGGGGGGTGAAGGGGGGATTGAAACACCAGAATTACGCATTTAGTCTGGTCGCTGCAACATTGCGGTGAAAGCTGATCAAAACATCACATCAACATCAGAATGGTATAATTAAAAATTAAAAATAAATAATCAATAAAAATCAGCTCAGAATGCAAAAAATAAACCTGGGGAATCATACTGCCAGGTCAGTTTTACTATGTAATGAGCAAAACAAAACCAAAACAACACAACAACTGTGGTATTGGCACTTCTTTTTGCAATTTTACCACACATACACATACACATATATATATATATATATATATATAATCTTGGGGGTTGTCTGTGCAGCTGTGTGCAGGCGGGCAGTCTGTCGGCTGCCTCACTTTCCCAGCTGCCTTTCTGTGCGGGTGGGCGGCCTGCTGGCTGCCACTTTGTGCAAGCGGACAGGCAGGTGGCTGTGCGGACTGCGGTGGCTGTGCGGCGAGTGTCCCTGTCTGTCCGCGGTTTAGGTTTCAAATGATGGCGCCGCGAGTCAGTGCGTGCGCAGATGGAGCTCTTGGATGAGAGCTCCATCTGCGCACGCGCCGCTCTGGGTGCCATCATTTGAACTGGGACTGCGGACAGACTGGGACACCCACCACTGCTGCTGTCACTGACCCGCTGCTGACACCACTGACCCTCCGCCGCTGCTAGCACAGCCTCTGCCTCCTGTGACCCTGCTCCACCACCGCTGCCGCTCCCCTCCGGTAAGACAACACCGGAGTATAAGACTGTCCCCATTTTTAATTTTTTTACCTTTTTTTATTTCTAAATTTGGTACTTGCAAAATTATAGACAGCCTTCTTAGAGGGCATGAATAGTTTCCCTAAGTAAAATGGCTCAGATCACAGCATTCGTCTTTTATGTAAGATCCTGAATCATCCCCATGAGAGATTTTTAACCAGATGTCATTAGTCGCCCCATAATCATAAGAGTGATCAATCATTATTTTCTTTCCTTAATGGTTCAGCCGTAGAAGACCAAGGAACTTACACTGAAGATGAAGAACAGCTCAATGAACATGGCTCCGAACGGTAATATTCCAGCCATCAGGATTCTGGGAAAAGACAATAATATGATGGGGTAAGATGCCAGCCGGGCACAAATTGAGCCAACCACGTAGCCGTCTGCTGTGCCAGCCCACCTGAGTGCCTGCAATTATTTATCCATTTTGGATTACACATGAAGACTAGGGCATTTACCGCTCCCAGTCACATTGAGATTTTTTTTTTGTACAAGTGGGTTATAAAGCTAGAACATTTTTCTCGTTCGGATATTCAAGTAAAATTTTGCAGCTTGATTTCGTGATATGTGGGGCTTCATTTTTAGGTCACTGCCATATGCTTTTTTCTGCTATCAGGCAATATCAGTGGGAAAATGAGGGACATAAGGGTCCATTTATCCCATTTTGTATTTATGAATACAGAACAACTAAAAAATACATTTACAAAAGTTGTTCCCATTCTGTAACAAATATTTTCGTATATGGCACACTTATGGGGGTGGGGCTAGTAACCGCAATTTGGATTGACAATGGCTTTTTTTTTTTCATTTATTTTCCACATTTTGCCCACCATAAAGTCATAAAAGATCTTTAGTTGGGAAATAAAAATATTTTTATTTTCATCTCATTTCCCTTGTAATTGGAACTGGCATATTGGCCCCAGTTACAAGGGAAATCCTGGCTGCATAGCTGAGCTGTCCGTGTGTCCGAGGATCCTGCAGCTCCTGCTCACTCAATACACACCACGATCACAAGACTGCTGTGTATGGAGGAGTCGGCGCCTCCAATCTACTGTATGTGCATACCGCGATAAAGAAAGCATAGATGGTAATAAACCGCCTGGGCCTTTACTATAGAGACATACACTGGCAGCCAGATCATCATGCCCGCAGCTACACAATTGCATGTAGCTGCGGTTCTATGCAGTGACGGTATAGATCACAGTAGGAGTCAGAGCGCCCGGACATTTGGGTGATCCGGAAGCAGTTATATATAGGAACCAGTGTCGTGGCTCTTAAAAGTCTGACCGGTAGCTACAAGGTACATTGCATAGACCCAGTGTTTCAGTAACACTGGTGACCAGTTACCATTGGAAAGAGACACTTACCCCACAAACCTCTTCATGTACCAGCGCTGCTCTGGAATCTGCCGGGGGATTTGGTTGGTCCGGACAGGGTTGTCGTATGGTTGCTTACGGAAACCAAAGTAATATCCAAGGTAGACAAGTGGGAGAGAAATGCCAAACCACATACAAAGCAGAGCAAGCATGGTGGGGAAGGGGACCTGCAGAACACACAGGGGTTATAGTACTCACAAGCGCCAGACATGAAGATCTAGGGCCAAGAATACGGGACTCACCGCGCCAGAGGAATGCTTGCCCCAAATGAAGCAGTTCAGCACAAAGCATATGCTAAACACCACTCCTGGGTACAGAGTCGCCGTCTGCAGGGACAGAAACACAGATCAGAATAAACACCAAAAGCCTACATTTAAAAGAGAGTACACCCCTCACAATTTTGTAAATATTTTGTGTGGACACCATTATTGTCAAGCACTTCCTTAACTCTCTTGGGCATGGAGTTCACTAGAGCGTCACAGGAGCCGCTGGATCCTCTTCCATCCTCCATGACGACATCATGGAGCTGGTGGATGTTAGAGAACTTGCTTTCCTCCACCTTCTTTTTGAGAAGCCCCCGTGGAAGCTCAATAGGGAGTAGGTCTGGAGACATGCTTTGCAAGTCATCAGGAAGGCAGTGATTGTCTTGGATGGGCGTTTGGGGTCCTTATGTTGGAATACTGCCCTGTGGCCCGATTTCCGAAGGAAGGAGGATCATGCTCTGCTTTAGTATGTCACAGTATATGTTGGCATTCAAGGTTCCCTCAATGAGCTGTAGCTCCCTACAGCCGGCAGCTATCAAGCAGCCACAAACCATGACTCTCCCACCACCATGCTTGACTGTAAGCAAGATACACTTGTCTTTGTATTCCTCACTTGTTTCCTGCCAAACACGCTTGACACAATCTGAACCAAATAAGTTTATCATGCTCTCATCAGACCACAGGACATGATTCCAGTAATCTTTCTTGTGCATCACCTTTAGAAGAGGCTTCTTTCTGGGATGACAGTATGGTCTGTACACTGACTACTGTATATTGTATCAAAGTGTCATATCTACAGTATTGTCCCATGAAAAGATAATATTTACAAAAATGTGAGGGGTGTACTCACTTGTGATATACTGTACCTTGTCTAATCCTGTATATTATCTACTCCAATAACCACCGGAATTGCATTATTTATTCTACTGAAATACTGCAAACTATCAGATTGCAGGGCATCAGATTGCTACTGTGAGATGTAACAAGTATTCTCTAAGCAAACCTCACATATCAGCCCACCTGTCTGAACGGTGAATGCAGCTAGGGACGTGATTCGTGCATAACACCAAATACAACACAAAAAAAAAAAAACATGGATGTGACATACTTACACAAAAGGCTCCTTTGCGCCACCTATGGCCTTTCAAAGTACGGTACAAACGGCCAGCGAAGAATCCTCCAAAGACTCTGGGAAAAATCCCAAAATAGATGTCACTGGGATATATCCCTTATCTATGTAAAGACAGGCATCATGTATACATGTGAATGGCTAAAAGTTATAAGATAGTCATACCCCATAAACATGAAAAGGAAGCAGGCGGTGGTCATCAGGGCACCCCGACTTGACGGAGACAACATTCCCAGCATGGCCACAACTAAAGGGGACAAAAAGGAAAACTGTATAAATGACAGGGTGTTCTCCAGTCTGTGTCCTCACCAATAACCCTGCCATCACTACACACTCACAGATCACTATCAGGACCATGCAGAAGAGCTGGATCCCAGATCCTAGCAGGGAGCTAAGGATCATAGGATACTGGGGAGGTCTGAAGACGTCACCGTGCACCAACTTCCAGCCAGACTCCTCCATCGTGTCTTCCTGTGAGAAGAAGCAGAGACATGTCACAGGACAATAAGGCGGCCTGGCTCAATTAGAGACGGTGTCAGGAAATGGAACCCACAATGTCATCCTCCTTGTTGTAGTTTGCGATATCCTTCCTCAGGGTGCGGATGATGATCATGCTGAGGATACCTGGGGACCAAAATATAAAAGGAGGATAAGAGTACAAAGTTCCATTTAACAGTGTACATCTTATTGCAATCTTCATATAACTTTGCTACATTAATCGGATTACTGAGCCTTTACTTCAGTAACATCCAGAGCTGCGATCACAATTCAACTGACCACTACTATAGCTCCTGTAGTAAACACAGGCAAGTGGAGATGTGAGACCTTAAAAGTAAGGTACCATATTAAAAAAAAAGAAAAAAAAATGTAAAGTATTAATATTTCAATGTTTTGTTTAAATATCATTAAATTGAGCAAAATATAAAAAATATTTTTAATAGTTTGATATTTTCCAGTCTTAAACACTAGGGGGGGGAACAGCTACTGAAAACCCAGTGTACAACTGCCTCACATTACAACTGCAGTAAAAGAATCTGCTCTCATGTGTGTGATGTCACCTCCCTCCCAATCTGGGCGTTTTCAAAAGGATAAGGGAGGATGAAGTTTAAGTCACAGTGCGGAGCCATTTTGTTGGGTACTGCAAAGCGATACTAATATGTGGAAAGTATCATCGAGGATGGCTGGCATAGTGCCCCACTGTATAATGTGCCCCATAATACTGTGCCCCCTCTGATCCCAGCAGCTCCTCCTTTCAACGCTCTGCTCGCGCTGAAAACAAAGCGCTGACAGGAGGAACTGCCGGGAGCGGAGGTCCAAGGGTGAGTATATGCAGTGGGGAGCGGTGATTGCAGCGTAACATCATCCCCGCTGCATGTACTCACTTTGGACCTCCACTCCTGGCAGTTGCTCCTGTCTGCCTGTGGCAGCTACTCTGTCAGTGTTCACACCACAGAGCGGTGATGAGAGGAGCTGCCGGGAGCAGAGGTCCAAGGTGAGTACATGCAGTGGGGAGCGGTGATTGCAGCCTGGGATCATTAGTACAATACCAGGCTCAGGCTGCAGATCACCACTCCCCACTGCATGTACTCACCTGGGACCTCCACTCCTGGCAGTTCCTCCTGACTTCCTGATGTCTCGGCAGCTACTCTCTGTCAGAGCGGTGACAGGAGGAGCTGCTGGGAGCAGAGGTCTGAGGCGATTACATGCGGTGGGGAGTGGTGATCGCAGCCAAACATCATTTGTACAATACCAGGCTGCAGATCACAAATCGCCGCCACTGTGCTCAGGGGTAAAAGTGACGCGCACAGTATACGCTCTGGGCTCCATAGAGAAGGAGCTGATCTCCTCCTTCTGCTTTGACAGGAGAGCCCGGATCACAGTAGGAAGCAGCCACAGTGTAGGAGATCGGGTCGGATGCCGACTATTAGATCCTATGCTATCTGACACCATGAATTTCATTTTGTAATAAAAGGGAATTTTGTTTACTTACCGTAAATTCCTTTTCTTCTAGCTCCAATTGGGAGACCCAGACAATTGGGTGTATAGGCTATGCCTCCGGAGGCCGCACAAAGTATTACACTAAAAGTGTAAAGCCCCTCCCCTTCTGCCTATACACCCCCCGTGCTCCCACGGGCTCCTCAGTTTTGGTGCAAAAGCAAGAAGGAGGAAAAAATTATAAACTGGTTTAAAGTAAATTCAATCCGAAGGAATATCGGAGAACTGAAACCATTCAACATGAACAACATGTGTACACAAAAAAACAGGGGCGGGTGCTGGGTCTCCCAATTGGAGCTAGAAGAAAAGGAATTTACGGTAAGTAAACAAAATTCCCTTCTTCTTTGTCGCTCCATTGGGAGACCCAGACAATTGGGACGTCCAAAAGCAGTCCCTGGGTGGGTAAAATAATACCTCGTAATAGAGCCGTAAAACGGCCCCTTCCTACAGGTGGGCAACCGCCGCCTGAAGGACTCGTCTACCTAGGCTGGCATCCGCCGAAGCATAGGTATGATCCTGATAGTGTTTCGTGAAAGTGTGCAGGCTCGACCAGGTAGCCGCCTGACACACCTGCTGAGCCGTAGCCTGGTGCCTCAAAGCCCAGGACGCACCCACGGCTCTGGTAGAATGGGCCTTCAGCCCTGAGGGAACCGGAAGCCCAGCAGAACGGTAAGCTTCGAGAATTGGTTCCTTGATCCACCGAGCCAGGGTTGATTTGGAAGCCTGTGACCCTTTACGCTGGCCAGCGACAAGGACAAAGAGTGCATCCGAGCGGCGCAGGGGCGCCGTACGAGAAATGTAGAGTCTGAGTGCTCTCACCAGATCTAACAAGTGCAAATCCTTTTCACATCGGTGAACTGGATGAGGACAAAAAGAGGGTAAGGAGATATCCTGATTGAGATGAAAGGGGGATACCACCTTAGGGAGAAATTCCGGAACCGGTCGCAGAACCACCTTGTCCTGGTGAAACACCAGGAAAGGGGCTTTGCATGACAACGCTGCTAGCTCAGACACTCTCCGAAGTGAAGTGACTGCTACTAGGAAAACCACTTTCTGCGAAAGGCGTGAGAGAAATATCCCTCATTGGCTCGAATGGTGGTTTCTGAAGAACCATCAGCACCCTGTTCAGATCCCAGGGTTCTAACGGACGCTTGTAAGGAGGGACGATGTGACAAACCCCCTGCAGGAACGTGCGTACCTGTGGAAGTCTGGCTAGGCGCTTCTGGAAAAACACAGATAGCGCTGAGACTTGTCCCTTAAGGGAGCCGAGCGACAAACCCTTTTCCAGTCCAGATTGAAGGAAGGACAGAAAAGTGGGCAAGGCAAATGGCCAGGGAGAAAAACCCTGAGCAGAGCACCACGACAGGAAAATTTTCCACGTCCTGTGGTAGATCTTGGCGGACGTTGGTTTCCTAGCCTGTCTCATAGTGGCAATGACCTCTGGAGATAATCCTGAAGACGCTAGGATCCAGGACTCAATGGCCACACAGTCAGGTTGAGGGCCGCAGAATTCAGATGGAAAAACGGCCCTTGAGACAGCAAGTCTGGTCGGTCTGGTAGTGCCCACGGTTGGCCGACCGTGAGACGCCACAGATCCGGGTACCACGACCTCCTCGGCCAGTCTGGAGCGACGAGGATGACGCGGCGGCAGTCGGCCCTGATCTTGCGTAACACTCTGGGCAACAGTGCCAGCGGAGGAAACACATAAGGGAGCTGAAACTGCGACCAATCCTGAACTAAGGCGTCTGCCGCCATAGCTCTGGGATCTTGAGACCGTGCCATGAACGTCGGTACCTTGTTGTTGTGCCGGGACGCCATTAGGTCGACGTCCGGCATGCCCCAACGGCAACATATCTCCTGAAACACGTCCGGGTGAAGGGACCATTCCCCTGCGTCCATGCCCTGGCGACTGAGAAAGTCTGCTTCCCAGTTTTCTACGCCTGGGATGTGAACTGCGGATATGGTGGAGGCTGTGGCTTCCACCCACAGTAGAATCCGCCGGACTTCCTGGAAGGCTTGCCGACTGCGTGTCCCGCCTTGGTGGTTGATGTATGCCACCGCTGTGGAGTTGTCCGACTGAATTCGGATCTGCTTGCCTTCCAGCCACTGCTGGAACGCTTTTAGGGCCAGATACACTGCCCTGATCTCCAGAACATTGATCTGAAGCGAGGACTCTTGCTGAGTCCACGTACCCTGAGCCCTGTGGTGGAGAAAAACTGCTCCCCACCCTGACAGACTCGCGTCCGTCGTGACCACCGCCCAGGATGGGGGTAGGAAGGATTTCCCCTTCGATAATGAAGTGGGAAGAAGCCACCACCGAAGGGAAGCTTTGGTTGCCTGAGAGAGGGAGACGTTCCTGTCGAGGGACGTCGGTTTCCTGTCCCATTTGCGTAGGATGTCCCATTGAAGAGGACGCAGGTGAAACTGCGCGAAAGGGACTGCCTCCATTGCTGCCACCATCTTCCCCAGGAAGTGCATGAGGCGCCTCAAGGGGTGTGACTGACCTTGAAGGAGAGATTGCACCCCCGTCTGTAGTGAACGCTGCTTGTTCAGCGGAAGCTTCACTATCGCTGAGAGGGTATGAAACTCCATGCCAAGATATGTCAGCGATTGGGCCGGTGTCAGATTTGACTTTGGAAAATTGATGATCCACCCGAAACTCTGGAGAGTCTCCAGAGTAGCGTCGAGGCTGTGCTGGCATGCCTCGTGGGAGGGAGCCTTGACCAGCAGATCGTCTAAGTAAGGGATCACCGAGTGACCCTGGCAGTGGAGGACCGCGACTACTGTAGCCATGACCTTGGTGAAAACCCGGGGGGCTGTCGCCAGGCCGAACGGCAGTGCCACGAACTGGAGGTGTTCGTCTCCTATGGCGAAGCGCAGGAAGCGCTGATGCTCTGGAGCAATCGGAACGTGAAGATAAGCATCTTTGATATCGATCGATGCAAGGAAATCTCCTTGGGACATTGAGGCGATGACGGAGCGGAGGGATTCCATCCGGAACCGCCTGGTCTTTACGTGTTTGTTGAGCAGTTTTAGGTCCAGGACAGGACGGAAAGACCCGTCCTTCTTTGGAACCACAAACAGGTTGGAGTAAAAACCGTGACCCTGTTGCTGAAGAGGAACAGGGATCACCACTCCTTCTACCTTCAGAGTGTCCAACGCCTGCAGAAGAGCATCGGCTCGCTCGGGAGGCGGAGATGTTCTGAAGAATCGAGTCGGAGGACGAGAGCTGAACTCTATCCTGTAACCGTGAGACAGGATGTCTCTCACCCATCGGTCTTTTACCTGTGGCAGCCAGGTGTCGCAGAAGAGGGAGAGCCTGCCACCGACCGAGGATGCGGTGTGAGGCGGCCGTAAGTCATGAGGAAGCCGCCTTGGTAGTGGCACCTCCGGCGGTCTTTTTAGGGCGTGACTTAGACCGCCATGAATCGGAGTTCCTCTGATCCTTCTGAGGCCTTTTGGACGAGGAGAATTGGGCTCTGCCCGCACCCCGAAAGGACCGAAACCTCGACTGTCCCCTCCTCTGTTGGGGTAATTTTGGTTTGGCCTGGGGTAAGGATGTTTCCTTTCCCTTGGATTGTTTTATGATTTCATCCAATCTCTCACCAAACAAACGGTCGCCAGAAAATGGCAAACCGATTAAGCACTTTTTGGCAATCGAGTCTGCCTTCCATTCCCGTAGCCACAAGGCCCTGCGTAATGCCACCGAATTGTCGGCTGCAACCGCCGTACGGCTCGCAGAGTCCAGGATAGCATTAATAGCGTAGGACGCAAATGCCGACGTTTGAGAGGTTATGGAAGCCACTTGCGGCGCAGACGTACGTGTGAGTGCGTCAATTTGGGCTTGACCCGCTGAGATAGCTTGGAGTGCCCATACTGCTGCGAATGCTGGAGCGAAAGACGCGCCGATAGCCTCATAGATGGATTTCAACCAGAGCTCCATCTGTCTGGCAGTGGCATCCTTGAGTGAAGCCCCATCTTCAACTGCAACTATGGATCTAGCCGCCAGTCTGGAGATTGGAGGATCCACCTTGGGACACTGAGTCCAGCCCTTGACCACGTCAGGGGGGAAGGGATAACGTGTATCCTTAAGGCGCTTGGAAAAACGCTTATCTGGACAAACTCGGTGTTTCTGGACTGCCTCTCTGAAGTCGGAGTGATCCAGAAACATACTCGCTGTACGCTTGGGGAACCTGAAACGGAACTTCTCCTGCTGAGAAGCTGACTCCTCTGCTGGAGGAGCTGAGGGAGAAATATCCAACATCTTATTTATGGACGCAATAAGATCATTCACTATGGCGTCCCCATCAGGAGTATCAAGGTTGAGAGCGGCCTCAGAATCCTGATCAGCTACCTCCGCTTCATCATACAGAGAGTCCTCTCTCTGAGACCCTGAACAATGTGATGAGGTCGAGGGGATTTCCAAGCGAGCTCGCTTAGGCGGTCTGGGACTGCGGTCCGTGTCAGAGACCTCACCCTGGGATCTATGAGACACCCCGGGGGGACATTGTTGTTCCAACTGATGGTAACCAGGGGGCAATGATTCCACAGTGCCCATGGTCTGAGATACCGGTCTGGACTGCAAAGCTTCTAGTATTTTAGCCATAGTCTCAGAAAGTCTGTCAGTAAAAACTGCAAACTCCGTCCCTGTCACCTGGACAGTGTTAGCTGGTTGTTCCCCCTGGGCCCCCCTTAGCAGAGGCTCCGGCTGAGTAAGTGCCACAGGGGCCGAGCAGTGCATACTATGAGGGTCAGTGGAACCTGCCGGTAGCGAGGTTTTACATGCGGCGCAGGCAGCATAGTAAGCCTGTGTTTTGGCACCCCTGCTTCTTGTGGGCGCCATATTGTTGTCTCCTTTGAGCAACACAACAGGGTATATAGCCAGAAATCAACTGTGCACCATACAGTGTAAAGTATAGCCTGTAAACATATAAACTATAATCACACTTCTGCACCAGTGGGGCCAGCACCTCAGGTGCTGCTTACCGCCCGCTTAAAGCGGTTGTGTGGCCACCAGAATCCCTGCCTGGGTCCCCCAGAGTTTGTCTCCCCTCTGCAGCGTCCTAGGAGCTGACAGGAATGGCTGCCGGCGTCCTGAGGAGAGGAGGGAGCCGTGGGCGTGACCCAGAAAGTGCGGGAGCTGGTGCCTCACTGTGCACAGTGAGGGGGGTGGAGTATGTAAAGCATGCTCCAGCCCTCAGTGCTGCCGTGCTGTACAGCGTCCCGCCCTTCCCCTGACTGGCAGGGCTGGGGGCGGGAAGAGAAAGAAAGAGACTAGGCCCAAAAGCCGGGGACTCGAGTAATAAGCGCGGCCGCCGTAAAAGCGCGGCCGGCGCAGAGTCCCCGGCGCACTAACAGTCCCAGCCGCGCCTCAGTAAAAACAATGGCAGCGGCGGTCAGCGCGGTAGTCCCCATACACAAACACACTCAGCGACGCTGCAGTGTATAATGGCACAAACGCGGTCAGCGCCGCGGTCCCCGGTGCACTAGCACACCCAGCAATGCTGGAGTGTTGCTGTGCGCGGTCCCCACGGGGACACAGAGTACCTTAAAGTAGCAGGGCCATGTCCCTGAACGATACCCGGCTCCTATCCAGCAGGCTCCTCAGGAGTTGTGGATGAAGCACGGTCTCAGTGCCTGGAGACAGATAGGATCCCACTTCACCCAGAGCCCTGAGGGGGATGGGGAAGGAAAACAGCATGTGGGCTCCAGCCTCCGTACCCGCAATGGATACCTCAACCTTAACAACACCGCCGACAAGAGTGGGGTGAGAAGGGAGCATGCTGGGGGCCCTATATGGGCCCACTTTTCTTCCATCCGACATAGTCAGCAGCTGCTGCTGACTAATCTGTGGAGCTGTGCGTGCATGTCTGCCTCCTTCGCACAAAGCAAAAAAACTGAGGAGCCCGTGGGAGCATGGGGGGTGTATAGGCAGAAGGGGGGGGGCTTTACACTTTTAGTGTAATACTTTGTGCGGCCTCCGGAGGCATAGCCTATACACCCAATTGTCTGGGTCTCCCAATGGAGCGACAAAGAAATAATTGATTTCATAATGAGTAATTATTAATACAAAATAATAGCAGCACCTTCACTTTAAAAGCTTCCATATAATTCTGTGTGTAGGTTCAGAGGTGACTGAAGTACAAGGTGAGAATCACTGGAGAACAATACCATAGGGAGAGGCGCTCACCTGAGAGGAAGAAGACGACCACCACAGAGTTGATAATGGAGAACCAGTGAATCTGCACGTCGCTCATGGTCAGGTACGTGTCCCAGCGGGAAGCCCACTTGATATCACTCTCCTGTAAGAAGAATCATCTTACTGCAAGAAGTTCTCTGACCTTACACCCCTCAAGAAGAGTAAGAAAGCCCTCCCACCTGCCAGTGCACAGAGTATGTAAACAGCAGCTTGTTCTCCTTGGACTGATCGATCTCCTGGGGTGCAGAATTGGAGCCTTCTGGGACAGTGCAGCTTCCCTCCTGTGTGCCTTTCAAATCTGTAACATAAAGGGAATTAATTGCAAAATCTCGAAAATTGAGCTTCAATATGCAGGTTCCATATATATATGACCACAGTGTTATGTGGAGATCTTTAGGCTTCCTGAGGTTCGAAGATACATTTTCAACTGTTAATTCTGCCCCCACCCATAGGTCACATTTTTACAGAATATCTATCCCACTTTCCTTACCATCCATTTTGATGCTCTGAGGGATGACCTCAAACCTCACGACCCTAAATGTGGGCTCTTGGTTTTCTTCCACTTCTTCCCGATGGAAGTACAAGTAGAATGACAGGTGATTGTGGATATAAAACTGGAAGAAGAAGTTAGTAGATCATTAAAAAGGGGACAGCAGGATCAAACTATCCATTGATAAGTTGCCATGTATAACCATAGAGACACATTGCTCAGCATAGGAGCTGTAGACCACAAAGCCAATAAATCAGAAGGTCACCTTGTTGTTGTCGGTAAACCCCAGTCTGTAGCCGTGCTCAAACTGAACATCTCGATCCTTCTTCTTATCGTCATCTTCATGACCAAGATGGACATCCAGCCTGGTGGCCACTGGCAAATTGTCTGCTATTCTGTATCCAGGTATACAATGAAAGATTTATTAATAGATAAAGAGTGTTACACAGAATATCAGTTTATAACCTCAAAAAATGTCTTCTCCAATGCGGACATTTCTCAATGGGCGACTAAATCAAGCCATCATATCTCTATTGAATATGTCCATTCCAACACATAAGCATGGAGGGGGACCTGGTAGATTTCAACTCACCCAGAATAAGTGATAACAGAAAGCACTATAAAAAGACTATAAAGACAATTACGGATTTTATTACTGCATTTCATATATTATGAAAAAAAAAAAAAAAAACTTCTGAATTTGTTTTTTTTTTTTTTTTTTTTTGCTAAAAACAAAAGTATTACATTGCAAGCTGCTTGATGCTGCTCAGTTTAAATCCAAACAGCTGGCTCCCTTTCTGGCTCCATCTTCTGCCCCTCCTGAACCCTTTTTGATCATACTAAAAATAAAAATCAGAAATGAGCTTAGATTTTTTATCCAGGGGAAGACGAGGAGCTAGATCCTGAGCAGTCAGGGGATCACACTGAGAATCCACGCTGAACAGCATTGAGCAGTTGTCAATGTACTATAATACATGAAAGATGCAGAGAATGGTTATTTTTTTTTTTTTTTTTTACACATAATGAATAAAAAAATATCCAAAAACTGTCCTCAGCCTTTAACCTTCATGCTTTACAATGATTCAGATGGGTAGGAAACTTACAAGTGCACATAGTAATCTTCCCGTATCCGCTCTGCTATCAGTTTGCTGTCGTCAACTTTAAGCACCAAAGGGCTGTTGGGAGTGTTACATAAAATCTCACATTTCTTGTTATTATTCATTGACACTTTGAAGGGAGTATTAACGATTCGGTCACCTCGCAGGACTTCACCTAAAAATGGAGGTAAAACAGCATTATCTCATGTAGTTTGCACAAACCTGGACTAGGAGACCACTGGGAACACTGCACGGCATAATGGTCACAAATCCTGACTATAACTTTATACATGGACCCCGCCATAATTTAATCATGCATATAGTTAAAGTAGACCGTATGGAGTTGAAATGTGGATAGTCACATAACAGGGTTGCCCCATTATCAGTCAGAGTTGCAGTAAAATGAGTCTCTCACTGTAGAGGATATTACATCGACGTTTCAGGATTTAATGGGGCAATAAGTACCGTATTTTTCGGTTTATAAGACGCACCGGATTATAAGATGGACCCCAAATTTAGAGATTTAAAAAAGATCAATAGGCCGGAGGCGGCGCATGCGCAGATAAGATCATAAGCTGAGAGCTCCATCTGAGCAGCCGCCAACTCCGCTGCCATTATTTGAAGCCCGCACCGCCGACAGAGCGCCTGGGACACTTGCCGCACTGCCCTGCTCCACAGCAGCCTGCACAGCCGCCCGTCACAGCCCCCACCGCAACCAGGACAGCCCCCACCGCAATCAGCACAGCGCCCATTCTCCACCTCTCTGTATGATACATTTGGATTTTAAGACGCACCCCTCATTTTTCCTCCCAAATTTTTGGGAGGAAAATAGCGTCTTATAATCAGATAAATTCGATAATTCCACACTGCTAATAAAGGCAGGTCACAGGGTCTCGGCAGTAGGACCCCATAACAAGTCTACTCTTAAAAACAAAGAAATAAGGACCAATGTGACGTTCTCTCAGGAAGGCCTGTTTATGGCGATACCCACGTTGTCACCAGACCAATCTCCCGCTAGCAAAGACAAAAGTGGTACTCATCGACGATGAAAAAGATAGACCTCCAGTCCAGTGTCCGGTTTCCATTTAGAGACTATGTGGGTAATGCTATAAAGAGGTCTTCATTAGGAAATGTCTCACTGGTCCTACTCCAGAGATTATGGTGTGGGGAGGTATAATGTACAGTAGCTGGACCCCCTAGTCTTCATTCCAGGTACACCAACAGCTCGGAGTTGCATTCATTTGGTTGTGGAACGAGAGGTATGGCCATTTCTACAAAGTGTCCCAGTAGCCATTTTTCAACATGAACACACCAGGCTGCATGCTACTTGTGCTGTTGTGAGCAGCCTGTGTGACCTAAACGTGCTACCATGGCCTGCAGCGCCTCCAATTGAGCACATCTAGGACGTCATTAGTCGGCAATTGCAAAGGGAGCTGCCAGCAGCGGATCTTGATGAGTCGCTTAAGTGCATTCAGGGAGTCAGAACATCGCTCAGACAATTGTGAACATCCAGACATGGACAACTTCTTCCATTCTTCCAAAAGGCACAACTTTGTCTGTCCACATAAATATGAGTGCTTTTTTATGAGAGGGGAGGGGGGGGGGGGGGGGAGGATGAGTTTTACTTTTAATTGACTCCATCCATTTTACCACATCGTGTACTGGAGGGGGGGGGGGGGGGAGAATATATCTATCTATATAGAGAGTTTTCCGTTGATGGAGCTGTGTGAAGACTCATTTTTTTGAGGGGCAAGAGCACGATTTTTTTATTTATTTTTTAATATACCATTTTGAGATCGATATTTTGGTCGCTTCTTGCAGCATTATTTTATTTTTTTTATTATTATTTCTTTTAAAGATGTTTTGACATCTTTTATTTTTATTTATTTGTTGTTGTTTGCAGTGTTCACCAATTGTGTTAATAATTTTCATAGTTTAAAACTTCAGACGTTTATGGATGGGACAACGCCCCAAGGATTTTTTTTTATTATTTATACTTTAAAAAAAGATGGGGAAATGGAGGCGATTCAAACTTTTAATTTTTTTTTGTTTTGTTGTTTTATAATTTTTTTACTGTTATTACACCTCTTAGGGGTCTTGGACCTGAAATAATCTGATCACTTCTACTATACACAGCAACACCACAGAATTGCCGCATATAGAAAAAAAACATCGTATGCTTTAAGGCCCAGAAACAGGCTGGGTTATAAGGAAGATCGATGATAACAGGCAAAGAGGTCTTCAACAGACAGCCGGCTGTCAAAGCAACCCATCAGCACCCCAAGATCGCGTCATGGGGGCGCCGATGAGAGCATACAAGGATGTACTCCCATACCGGAGAGCAGTTATTGCTGCGGTCACTGTTTGACGGTGGCATTTAAAGTGAACCTGTCAGGTGCAATATGCAGTGAGAACCAGGAGCAGTTCTGGGTGTATATTGCTAATCCCGGCCTAACTGTCCCTGTATACACTAGCATAGACAAAGATCTTTAGAAAAAGTATTCTAAAGATCTTTTACCGTATGCTAATGAGCGTGGGGACTACTCCCCTGGGCGTTAGTTCCCGGGCCAGTCGCTCCCATTAGCATGTTAGTATGTCCCTGTGGGCGTACGAACATGATAATGAATGTGCAGGATGAGCTCACTCACCTCTCCGCTGTAATTGCGTCCGATGGGGGATTTCGGCTCAGTGCGCATGACTCCGGAGTTTAGGTCATATGCGCTCTATGAAGCCGGGTGTACGCATCCTGGCTTCAAACTGAAGTAGTGCGCATGACCCAAACTCAGGGGTCATGCGCAATGAGCCAAAATCCCCCATCGGACGCAATGGCAGTGGAGAGGCGAGTGAGATGATCCTGTGACGCTGCCCATTCATTACCATGTTAGCACGTCCACAGTGATGTGCTAACATGCTAATGGGGGCGACTGGCCGGGGAATTAACGCCCAGAGGACTAAGCACCTCGTTCATTAGCATACAATAGAAGATCTTTAGAAATACTTTTTCTAAAGATCCCTTTATCTATGCTAGTGTATACAGGGACGGTTAGGCTGGGAATAGCAATATACACCCAGAACTGCTAGTGGTTCTGGGTGCATATTGGACCTGACAGGTTCCCTTTAATGGTTAACAGTTACGGGCCGAGCTCCGCTCTACAAGCGGCTGTTAGAGGGAGGCCCTGGCTGTGTCCCCCGCCATTATCTGCCAGATATGGGGTAGGCTCAACCTGTGAGCCCCGCTCAATAGAGCTGCCATCGACTTGTGCCGTACATGTACGGCGGATGTCAATAAGGGATTAATAACCTCATTGATGGCAGCCAAGACGTGCACGTAGTGAGGATTTCTGCACAAGGTGCTCATATACGATACTGAATGAAGCAAAAAGGTTTTCAAAATTTGGTTTCCATTTTTTCATAATTTGCATAACACTAACAGGTCTATCCATACTGAGATTTCGAGAATTCCTCAACGCTTCCTTCTTGGTGTTGCACATTTCAAAATTGAGGAGTGATTTGTCAAGATATACATACAGTTCATTCTTATGGAAGCCTAGGACGCCATGAAGTAGCCAGTCATTGTACTACACAATATATTGTGAACCTTACCCAGATTTTCCGCTTTGTAGGTGACCTGTGACGGTCGGCAGAATGGCAGGGAGTAATATTCATAAGGAAGCTGAGTCCGGGAGCTGGTCAGCTTAACCGCCTGTGGACAGGAGAGACCAGGTATCAGCCATGAGGGTCCAGTGTCTTACAATCAACCAAATCACCAGAAGTCCACTTACCTTTATATCTACAGGGTCATTTTGTCGAAAATTCATTGGCGCCACGCCTGGAACGTAAAACGCAGCGGTTTCATGAAGGAGGGAGATGGCGAGCAGCAGCCATGCACACCTCGCCTGGAAAACACAACCAGAGACCGGAGTCATACACAGCCTAATACATGGATCAGGAGCCCATCAGTGGCTTACACAACAAACCCAGGACTAGTCCATCATTGCCTGCAGATCCACAGTGTACAATTCACTAGTGACACCGCAGATAGTGTATGGAAAATAAAAAATGTATGCGACCCAAAATCTAACAGTGCAAATGCGGATTTTAGAAAAATAAAACGAGATTGTAGGAAGATAAATGTGTCACAAGGGTCACTGCTGAGAAGGCAGATACAGGAGGGACGAAGGTCTGATTACACAATGTCATGTGGCTGCACCTGAAGTGAAAGCAGCGGGATCAAAAATATACCGTATATATTCGAGTATAAACAGTTTTTCTGCCCATTTTTTAATGCTAAAAACGCCCCCCCCCCCCCTCTGCTTATACTCGAATGAGGGTCCCAAAAAATTATTCTCACCTGTCCTCTGTTCCTGCGGATCGCAGACACATAGACCACTCAGTGATCGTGGCCGGTGCAGGGGCCGCCGCTGCTGTCATCAGCGCTTTACTTCAATGATTTGCGAGGCCACAATGCATTCAACTGAAGTAAAGCGGAGAAGACAATAGCGGCGGCCCCTGCTGCAATCACCGAGGGGTCTATGTGCCTGTGGTCCACAAGAAGCAGGAAAGAGGACTGTATGTATGTATGTATGTATGTATGTATGTATGTATGTATGTATGTATGTATGTATGTATGTATGTATGTATGTGTGTACAACGACATAATAGGCGACAAGAAGTGGACCGGAATGAGGACCTTACTAGAGGGCACGTTCCGACAGGGGACGACCGGGGCCACGTCCCGACAGGGGACGACCGGGGCACATCACTAACAGTAGCTGCTGCTTTTCCCACCCTAGGCTTATACTTGAGTCAATAAATCTTCCCAGTTTTTTGCAGTAAAATTAGGTACCTCTGCTTATACTCAGGTCGGCTTATACTCTAGTATATACGGTAAGCACTATCCGAGAAACAGCCCATAAAAGGCTCAGAGCTGAACATGGAAGACATAGAAAGCCCAGAAATCATTGCTGATCTCTTCTGACCTTAGCTGCGACCTAACTCAGATCAGAAGTCAAAACGCCCCATTAAAACCAGTCTGAAGACTACTATGGTGCACAGGGCTCCAAACCCTACACATATCTTTACTAGTATGCTGAGAATGTGCATCTAATCTCCACCACTCCCAATGTTTAATGCAAATTATCCTCCATAAATCACCAGCGAGAGATGACAGCAACAAAGTCTCTTCTACTGGTAACTGGAAGCCAAGATCCACTCCAGCACAAAACAAACAAGAGTCGGCTCACCCATTCAGATGACAGCGCACGGGCCTTGCAGTGCAGTAAGGGAGGGCCGGAAAAACTAAAATCCAGGGTAGGTGTCTTCATAAAGCCTTTAATGTATACCCACCATAAGCAATCATAAAAACATGAGGAGTCTCAGCTTCACGGCAGCAGGACATGACCGCAGGTAACGACTCCTGATGATCCTTTCTGCCATTTGGCTTTAATTACCGATTTGTTCGGTTCTCTATTCTCTGCCTCATATGGATGAGTGATGAACCTCCTTTTTGTCTAGCACTGGTGCAAACAACAGATAGGAATTCCACTTGGATTCACTTAATTATACACTCCACTTAGTGCATATTACATATTTTGCACTATATTTGCACTTTATTGTGTTATATATTCTTTAATACACTTTTTGATACATTTATATATATTATATATTTTTCTAATATATTCCATTAATTTGTAAATCCAGTGTTATGCATAGTGATTAGCCACTTGGCACATATTTATATCAACTTGGTTTTCACTCTATATTATTGCGGAGCAGTTTGTAATTGTGTCTTTGTCCTCTGTCGTGCTGTCTTGTGCTATTTTGCACTTTTATACATTTTAATTCATTAATAAAAACTATACCTTATTATTATCATTTGTGTAGTGGCTGTAATTTTCTATTGGTTTACATGGTTTTGGCTACAGCCTATCCATTTATTATATTCAGGGTTGGTGGTGCATTGTCACTACCAGACATTGTGTTTTCCCTGCTATGTGACATACCCTTGGTATACATTAGGGGGCAGTATTATATTATACTCTTGTACATAGAGGCAGTATCATAGTACTGTAGTTATATTCTTGTACATAAGGGGCAGTATTCTAGTATTTACTGTATATTCTTGTATATATTGAACAGTATAAGAGTAGTTATATACTTTTATATAGGAGCATCATTATAGTAGTTATATTCTTGTAGACTGGGGTAGTATTATAGTAGTTGTATACGTGTACATAGGGAGCATCATTGTAGTAGTCATATGCGTGTATATAAGGGCAGTATTATAGTAGTTATATTCTTGTACATTGGGGTAGTATTATAGTAGTTGTATAAGTGTACATAGGGAACATCATAGTAGTAGTCATATGCTTGTATATAAGGGCAGTATTATAGTAGTTATATTCTTGTACATCGAGGCAGTATTATAGTTATATTCTTGTACATGGGGGGCAGTATTATAGTAGTTTTATTCTTATACATGAGGGCAGTATTATATTATATTCTTGTACATAAGAGCAGTATTACAGTAGTTATAACTACTATATTACTGCCCCCACGTACAAAAATATAGGTACTACAATACTGTCCCCTGTGTAAAAGAATGCCAACATACAACTCGCCATTGCATTTTGCTGGGAAAGTATGTTTTTGAAGTCAAATTGTCATTATAGTAGTTGAACCTAGTATATACGAGAAAATATATAGAGAGAAGTACTGGAATGACCTAGTTATTACATTTATGTTTTTCCACTCAGTGCCATTGGATAACATCTGCCTTTTTTATTATTATTATTATTATTATTGCGCCAGTTATTCCATGGCGTTTTATAAGTGAAAAAGGTATACATAAAAACAAGTACAACAATCATGACCATTACAAAAACAGACTGGTACATGAGGAGAGAGGACCCTGCCCGCGAGGGCTCACAGTCATTATTTGTCCTAAAGAGCCAGCGTGGTCCTGTAATAGGAGCCATCGGTGTAACAAGTCAGTTCATGACATTTCTATCCTCCAAGTATTTTACTATCGCCTTTAAGTGATATTGTTGACATGTGGAAATTGTTAGAAACCCGGACAATTTAAAACCAAGACTACAAAGTGACGGAGCAGGGTCGAGAGCTGGTTTTAACATCAGTACGAAGACTGAGCTTCAAGCCCAAACAAATGCACACAGCAGTACATCACCAAGCACAATGCCGAGCGTCTGATAGTGTGGTATAAAGGGGCTGCCACCAGACTGTGGAGCAGGGAGTCGTGTTCCGTGGAGCAGGGAGTGGAGTCGTGTTCCGTGGAGCAGGGAGTGGAGTCGTGTTCCGTGGAGCAGGGAGTCGTGTTCCGTGGAGCAGGGAGTCGTGTTCCGTGGAGCAGGGAGTCGTGTTCCGTGGAGCAGGGAGTCGTGTTCCGTGGAGCAGGGAGTTGAGTCGTGTTCCGTGGAGCAGGGAGTTGAGTCGTGTTCCGTGGAGCAGGGAGTTGAGTCGTGTTCCGTGGAGCAGGGAGTTGAGTCGTGTTCCGTGGAGCAGGGAGTTGAGTCGTGTTCCGTGGAGCAGGGAGTTGAGTCGTGTTCCGTGGAGCAGGGAGTTGAGTCGTGTTCCGTGGAGCAGGGAGTTGAGTCGTGTTCCGTGGAGCAGGGAGTTGAGTCGTGTTCCGTGGAGCAGGGAGTTGAGTCGTGTTCCGTGGAGCAGGGAGTTGAGTCGTGTTCCGTGGAGCAGGGAGTTGAGTCGTGTTCCGTGGAGCAGGGAGTTGAGTCGTGTTCCGTGGAGCAGGGAGTTGAGTCGTGTTCCGTGGAGCAGGGAGTTGAGTCGTGTTCCGTGGAGCAGGGAGTTGAGTCGTGTTCCGTGGAGCAGGGAGTTGAGTCGTGTTCCGTGGAGCAGGGAGTTGAGTCGTGTTCCGTGGAGCAGGGAGTTGAGTCGTGTTCCGTGGAGCAGGGAGTTGAGTCGTGTTCCGTGGAGCAGGGAGTTGAGTCGTGTTCCGTGGAGCAGGGAGTTGAGTCGTGTTCCGTGGAGCAGGGAGTTGAGTCGTGTTCCGTGGAGCAGGGAGTTGAGTCGTGTTCCGTGGAGCAGGGAGTTGAGTCGTGTTCCGTGGAGCAGGGAGTTGAGTCGTGTTCCGTGGAGCAGGGAGTTGAGTCGTGTTCCGTGGAGCAGGGAGTTGAGTCGTGTTCCGTGGAGCAGGGAGTTGAGTCGTGTTCCGTGGAGCAGGGAGTTGAGTCGTGTTCCGTGGAGCAGGGAGTTGAGTCGTGTTCCGTGGAGCAGGGAGTTGAGTCGTGTTCCGTGGAGCAGGGAGTTGAGTCGTGTTCCGTGGAGCAGGGAGTTGAGTCGTGTTCCGTGGAGCAGGGAGTTGAGTCGTGTTCCGTGGAGCAGGGAGTTGAGTCGTGTTCCGTGGAGCAGGGAGTCGAGTCGTGTTCCGTGGAGCAGGGAGTCGAGTCGTGTTCCGTGGAGCAGGGAGTCGAGTCGTGTTCCGTGGAGCAGGGAGTCGAGTCGTGTTCCGTGGAGCAGGGAGTCGTGTTCCGTGGAGCAGGGAGTGGAGTCGTGTTCCGTGGAGCAGGGAGTCGTGTTCCGTGGAGCGATGACTGATCGCACTTTATCCGGCATCCGAGGGATGAGTCTGGGTTTGGTGAATGCCAGGACACTGATACCAGCCTGACTACATTGTGCCAAGTCTACAGTTTGGTGGAGAAGGATAATGCTATGGGGATGTTTTCTGGATGGGGTCAACTTTGATATTGAAGGGAAATCTTAGTTCAATAACATAGCAAGACATTTTGGACCTTTGTCGCTTCCAATTTGGGGGAACCCTCTTCTCTGCTCCCTAGGTCCATAAAGACATGGTGGGGATGTTTGACGAAAGAACCAGGCAACCACACAGAAACCGGACCTTAACAAAATCCAGCACCCGGCCTCTCCTCCAACATCAGTGTCTGACCTCACATGATTCCCACAGGAGCAATGCAAAATCTTGTAGAAATCATTCCTCGAAGATTGGAAGATATTAGAGGCAAATGGGGGGGAAAGAGGAAGACACCTCCACATTAAAAAGGGGTCCCCTACAAAGCATAGTGGCTATGTCGATTTAAAGGAGGAAGAGAAGGTTTTTTTCTAAATGTCTTCTTCTGGCCGTTCAGCCTATGGACGCTCATCCCATCATGTAACCCCGGGCTGCAGTGACCTCTAATGTCCAGTGAGGTCACGTCAACTAGTGGAATTAGAAGTTGACCTGACATCACCGAGGCGGGACCCGGTGGGTGGAGGTGCGGATCACGTGCGTTTCTGCAGCAAAAACGTGCAGTTTTTTCCCTGCAGATTTTCAACATCGAATGCAAGTCTATGGGCAAAATCTGCACAGGAAACCCACAGGGGACACTGACGTTACGGATCTGGACCATGCACCGCAGGTCAGATTACACGGAGAAAAACAAGCACGGTGGGCAGGAGTTTCTAGAAATCCCATCCACTCGGCTGGAACTGGAAGACACTGCCCTTTGTATGCAATGAAAATACACAGCATCAGTAACTCATCGTGGACAAAGCCAAAAGGGGGTTTTCAACAAGTCAATAAAACTAATGTTTTATAGCATCTGACTACTAGAAACCTCCCCACTGCTCAAATGTCAATAATAATAGGGACCCCCAACCCTGTGTTCAGGCAGTGAGGGGAAGTGTTAGGGTATGTGCACACTAGGCATCTTTTTCACGCTGCGTTTTTATGTGCGTTTTTGTCTCAAAAAACGCACCCGCGGCTAAAAAAACGCGGCAAAAACGCATGCGTTTTTGCCGCGATTTGGTGCGTTTTTTGTGCGTTTTTGCTCACTGCGCTTTTAATCAGTGCACAATGCCATTAAAGATTGTTGATGAAAAAAAAAAAAAGGTCTGATGTCATTTCCTTCTTCAAAATGTTCATTGTATGTAGGAGAGCAGACAGCTGCAGAACTAGTGTATGCAGGAGAGCAGACAGCAGCTGCAGAACTACAAGTCTCAGCATCCTCCATTCACTAGTGTATGCAGGAGAGCAGACAGCAGCTGCAGAACTACAAGGCTCAGCATCCTCCATTCACTAGTGTATGCAGGAGAGCAGACAGCAGCTGTAGAACTACAAGGCTCAGCATCCTCCATCCAGGACTGTATGCAGTTTTTTGCCCAAAAAAAAAAAAAAAAAAAAAAAATGACATGGGCTTCGCCATATTTTTGTATGCTAGCCGGGTACAGCAGGCAGGTACGGGCTGCCCCCAACCCCCAGCTGCCTATTTGTACCCGGCTGGGAACCAAAAATATAGAGAAGCCCTTTTTTTTTTTTTTAATTATTTCATGAATTTCATGAAATAATTAAAAAAAAAAAAAAATGACGTGGGCTTCGCCTAATTTTTGAGTCCAGCCGGGTACAACTAGGCAGCTGAGGATTGGAATCCACAGTGCAGGGTGCCCAAGATTTCTGGGCACCCCTACTGCGAATTGCAGTCCGCAGCCACCCCAGAAAATGGCGCTTTCATAGAAGCGCCATCTTCTGGCGCTGTATCCAACTCTTCCAGCTGCCCTGATGCCGGGTGGCTAGCTAGGTAATAATGGAGTTAGGGCTAGCTGTATATTATCAGCTGGCCCTAAGCCCTCAATTCATGGTGTCACGCCAATATTAGACATGGCCACCATGAATTTCTAGTAATGATAAAAAAAAAAAAAAAAAAAAAAAAAACAGAAAAATATTTTTATTAGAAATAAAACAACACAATTAGTGACTCCATCTTTATTGAAATAAAGAACCCCCCCTCCGCAGTAATCCTGGGTCAGGGTCCCGCGCCGTCCAATCCGGATCCAATATCATCTGATCGGTTTGCTGGAAGGCAAAGCGATCAGATGATGAGTCAGGTTAAAGGACGTGAATCACATCACACATCAGCTGATTGTATAAAAGCTGATTATACAATCAGCTGATGCATCAGTAGAAAAAAAAAAAAATAATACTCACTTATGTGCTGTGCTGATTACCGGCAGCTCCTGCAGCGATCGATTGGACAGGAGTCTGATCCTGGCCCATCACTGCAGGAGCTGCCGGTAATCAGCTGATGAAGTCCCCTGACGGCAGGATCAGCTGCTAGCCGGCAGCGCGCGAAAAAGCCGGCGAGACTACGATCAGCTGATGCGTCAGGTGACTGCATCAGGTGATCCACCGCCAGGTCCTGCAAGCAAGGTCCTGCCCCGGGGAGACTGCACAAAGCCAGAGCGGCGGTACCGAGACAGGGGCTGGAAGCAGGCATGGCACCGGGACCCTGCAGACAGGTGAGTATATATGACATTTTTTTTTTCTACTGTTCACTTTGGTTTTCGCCGCTGCCTCCACCTCCCGCCCAGACATGGCGCCGCACGGAGCTGACATGGCACCGGGCGGGAGGTGGAGGCAGCGGTGACGGTACCGGGAGGATTCATGCTTCTGTGTTTACCAACAGAAGGAATACTCTTCCTGTACACGTCACTGTAGTACCCACCCCTTGCGTTTATAGCTGCGTTTTTAGTCATAGAAACGCGGCTATATGCGTTTTTCATTGCGTTGTTGAACATTCATTGAACTCAATGGGTGAAAAAAGCAGAAATAATTGACATGCTGCATTTTTGTGGTCACCACAAAAACTCAGCTACAAAAAAACGCTGTGTGCGGACAGCACTTCTGAAAACCCATAGACATTGCTGGGGAAGCAATGTCACTGCGTTTTCAACACAAAAACGCGGCATCATCAAGTCACCCCAAATCCACCGCAGACAGAGTCATGGGGAAGCATATATCTGAAGGTAGAGGGAACAGAGGTCCAGTGCTGTCACTATGGGGGACGGGGGAAGCATATACCTGAAGGTAGAGGGAACAGAGGTCCAGTGCTGTCACTATGGGGGACGGGGGAAGCATATACCTGAAGGTAGAGGGAACAGAGGTCCGGTGCTGTCACTATGGGGGACGGGCGCAGCATATACCTGAAGGTAGAGGGAACAGAGGTCCAGCGCTGTCACTATGGGGGACGGGGGAAGCATATACCTGAAGGTAGAGGGAACAGAGGTCCGGTGCTGTCACTATGGGGGACGGGGGAAGCATATACCTGAAGGTAGAGGGAACAGAGGTCCGGTGCTGTCACTATGGGGGACGGGGGCAGCATATACCTGAGGGTAGAGGGAACAGAGGTCCGGTGCTGTCACTATGGGGGACGGGGGAAGCATATACCTGAGGGTAGAGGGAACAGAGGTCCAGTGCTGTCACTATGGGGGACGGGGGAAGCATATACCTGAGGGTAGAGGGAACAGAGGTCCAGTGCTGTCACTATGGGGGACGGGGGAAGCATATACCTGAGGGTAGAGGGAGCAGAGGTCCAGCGCTGTCACTATGGGGGACGGGGGAAGCATATACCTGAAGGTAGAGGGAACAGAGGTCCAGCGCTGTCACTATGGGGGACGGGGGAAGCATATACCTGAAGGTAGAGGGAACAGAGGTCCAGTGCTGTCACTATGGGGGACGGGGGAAGCATATACCTGAAGGTAGAGGGAACAGAGGTCCGGTGCTGTCACTATGGGGGACGGGCGCAGCATATACCTGAAGGTAGAGGGAACAGAGGTCCAGCGCTGTCACTATGGGGGACGGGGGAAGCATATACCTGAAGGTAGAGGGAACAGAGGTCCAGCGCTGTCACTATGGGGGACGGGGGAAGCATATACCTGAAGGTAGAGGGAACAGAGGTCCGGTGCTGTCACTATGGGGGACGGGGGAAGCATATACCTGAAGGTAGAGGGAACAGAGGTCCGGTGCTGTCACTATGGGGGACGGGGGCAGCATATACCTGAGGGTAGAGGGAACAGAGGTCCGGTGCTGTCACTATGGGGGACGGGGGAAGCATATACCTGAGGGTAGAGGGAACAGAGGTCCAGTGCTGTCACTATGGGGGACGGGGGAAGCATATACCTGAGGGTAGAGGGAGCAGAGGTCCAGCGCTGTCACTATGGGGGACGGGGGAAGCATATACCTGAAGGTAGAGGGAACAGAGGTCCAGCGCTGTCACTATGGGGGACGGGGGAAGCATATACCTGAAGGTAGAGGGAACAGAGGTCCAGCGCTGTCACTATGGGGGACGGGGGAAGCATATACCTGAGGGTAGAGGGAACAGAGGTCCAGCGCTGTCACTATGGGGGACGGGGGAAGCATATACCTGAAGGTAGAGGGAACAGAGGTCCGGTGCTGTCACTATGGGGGACGGGGGAAGCATATACCTGAAGGTAGAGGGAACAGAGGTCCGGTGCTGTCACTATGGGGGACGGGGGCAGCATATACCTGAGGGTAGAGGGAACAGAGGTCCGGTGCTGTCACTATGGGGGACGGGGGAAGCATATACCTGAGGGTAGAGGGAACAGAGGTCCAGTGCTGTCACTATGGGGGACGGGGGAAGCATATACCTGAGGGTAGAGGGAGCAGAGGTCCAGCGCTGTCACTATGGGGGACGGGGGAAGCATATACCTGAAGGTAGAGGGAACAGAGGTCCAGCGCTGTCACTATGGGGGACGGGGGAAGCATATACCTGAAGGTAGAGGGAACAGAGGTCCAGTGCTGTCACTATGGGGGACGGGGGAAGCATATACCTGAGGGTAGAGGGAACAGAGGTCCAGCGCTGTCACTATGGGGGACGGGGGAAGCATATACCTGAAGGTAGAGGGAACAGAGGTCCGGTGCTGTCACTATGGGGGACGGGGGAAGCATATACCTGAAGGTAGAGGGAACAGAGGTCCGGTGCTGTCACTATGGGGGACGGGGGCAGCATATACCTGAGGGTAGAGGGAACAGAGGTCCGGTGCTGTCACTATGGGGGACGGGGGAAGCATATACCTGAGGGTAGAGGGAACAGAGGTCCAGTGCTGTCACTATGGGGGACGGGGGAAGCATATACCTGAGGGTAGAGGGAGCAGAGGTCCAGCGCTGTCACTATGGGGGACGGGGGAAGCATATACCTGAAGGTAGAGGGAACAGAGGTCCAGCGCTGTCACTATGGGGGACGGGGGAAGCATATACCTGAAGGTAGAGGGAACAGAGGTCCAGTGCTGTCACTATGGGGGACGGGGGAAGCATATACCTGAGGGTAGAGGGAACAGAGGTCCAGCGCTGTCACTATGGGGGACGGGGGAAGCATATACCTGAGGGTAGAGGGAACAGAGGTCCGGTGCTGTCACTATGGGGGACGGGGGAAGCATATACCTGAAGGTAGAGGGAACAGAAGTCCAGTGCTGTCACTATGGGGGACGGGGGAAGCATATATCTGAAGGTAGATGGAACAGAGGTCCAGTGCTGTCACTATGGGGGACGGGGGAAGCATATATCTGAAGGTAGAGGGAACAGAGGTCCGGTGCTGTCACTATGGGGGACGGGGGAAGCATATATCTGAAGGTAGAGGGAACAGAGGTCCGGTGCTGTCACTATGGGGGACGGGAGAGATACGATAATCCAGGGAGGGCTCCTATGTGATATATGTGGAAGGGGAGAGGGTCCGCTAATATAGAACTAAATAGGGAGCGGAGCTGTCACTGTCTCTGCAATGTAACTATATAGGTGGGGGGCTTTGTGTAGTCAATAATATAGATGGTCTCTCTTATTTACTAAGCCGGGATCTGGAGAGGTCACTAATACAGGGAGTCTCTTACAGAATAACTATGTGGTGGTCTTCAATATAACTGGGCCGGGGGGCTGGAGCGGTCACTGAAAAGTGGACACTCAAGTAATTATATGGGAGGTCTGGAGCCATCACTCACTAAGAGGGGGGGTGTCATGAATGTAATATGTGTGGGTGGGGTCTGGAGTAGTCAGTAATACAAGGGGTCTTTTATAATATCTACAGCTGAGACATCATATCCATGGGTGGGGGTCTCGTAATGTATTTGGAGGTATCATTAATACAGAGGGTTTTACAATATCCATATGGTCTCCAGTCTGTTTATTATTGGGGGTGGCTGTAGTCAGTAACACGGGGGGGTTCTTATATATATATATATATATATATATATATATATATATACACATACATACACACATGCATACATACACACACACACTAATACGAGGGGGGGGGGGGGGGTCTCCTTCATCCTAATACGAGGGGGGGGGTTTCCTTTATCCTAATACGAGGGGGGGGTCTCCTTTATCCTAATACGAGCGGGGGGGGGTCTCCTTTATCCTAATACGAGGGGGGGGGGGTCTCCTTTATCCTAATACGAGCGGGGGGGGGGGTCTCCTTTATCCTAATACGAGGGGGGGGTCTCCTTTATCCTAATACGAGGGGGGGGTCTCCTTTATCCTAATACGAGGGGGGGGTCTCCTTTATCCTAATACGAGGGGGGGGGTCTCCTTTATCCTAATACGAGGGGGGGTGGGTCTCCTTTATCCTAATACGAGGGGGGGTGTCTCTATCCTAATACGAGGGGGGGGTGGTGTCTCTATCCTAATACGAGGGGGGGGTGTCTCTATCCTAATACGAGGGGGGGGGGGTGTCTCTATCCTAATACGAGGGGGGGGGGGTGTCTCTATCCTAATACGAGGGGGGGGGGTGTCTCTATCCTAATACGAGGGGGGGGGGGGTGTCTCTATCCTAATACGAGGGGGGGGGTGTCTCTATCCTAATACGAGGGGGGGGGTGTCTCTATCCTAATACGAGGGGGGGGGGTGTCTCTATCCTAATACGAGGGGGGGGGGTGTCTCTATCCTAACACGAGGGGGGGGGGTGTCTCTATCCTAACACGAGGGGGGGGGTGTCTCTATCCTAACACGAGGGGGGGGGGTGTCTCTATCCTAACACGAGGGGGGGGGGGGGGTGTCTCTATCCTAACACGAGGGGGGGGGGGGGGTGTCTCTATCCTAACACGAGGGGGGGGGGGTGTCTCTATCCTAACACGAGGGGGGGGGGGTGTCTCTATCCTAACACGAGGGGGGGGGGGTGTCTCTATCCTAACACGAGGGGGGGGGGGGTGTCTCTATCCTAACACGAGGGGGGGGGGGGGTGTCTCTATCCTAACACGAGGGGGGGGGGGTGTCTCTATCCTAACACGAGGGGGGGGGGGTGTCTCTATCCTAACACGAGGGGGGGGGGGGTGTCTCTATCCTAACACGAGGGGGGGGGGGTGTCTCTATCCTAATACGAGGGGGGGGCTCCTTTATCCTAATACGAGGGGGGGGCTCCTTTATCCTAATACGAGGGGGGGGCTCCTTTATCCTAATACGAGGGGGGGGGGGTCTCCTTTATCCTAACACGAGGGGGGGGGTCTCCTTTATCCTAACACGAGGGGGGGGGGGTCTCCTTTATCCTAACACGAGGGGGGGGGGGTCTCCTTTATCCTAACACGAGGGGGGGGGTCTCCTTTATCCTAACACGAGGGGGGGGGGGTCTCCTTTATCCTAACACGAGGGGGGGGGGTCTCCTTTATCCTAACACGAGGGGGGGTCTCCATTATACCATTACAGGGGGGTGGGTCTCTCCTTTATACTAATACGAGGGAGGGTCTCTCCTTTATACTAATATGAGGGGGGAGGGAGGGTCTCTCCTTTATACTAATACGAGGGGGGGAGGGTCTCTCCTTTATACTAATACGAGGGGGGGGAGGGTCTCTCCTTTATACTAATACGAGGGGGGGGGAGGGTCTCTCCTTTATACTAATACGAGGGGGGGGAGGGTCTCTCCTTTATACTAATACGAGGGGGGGGAGGGTCTCTCCTTTATACTAATACGAGGGGGGGGAGGGTCACTCCTTTATACTAATACGAGGGGGGGGGTCTCTCCTTTATACTAATACGACGGGGTAAGGGTCCATCCTTTATACTATTACAAGGGGGGGGGTCTATCCTTTATACTAATACGGGGGGGGGTCTCTCCTTTATACTAATACGAGGGGGGGGGAGGGTCTCCTTTATACTAATACGAGGGGGGGCTCTCCTTTATACTAATACGAGGGGGGGGGGAGAGGGTCTCTCCTTTATACTAATACGAGGGGGGGGGGGGGGAGAGGGTCTCTCCTTTATACTAATACGAGGGGGGGGGGAGGGTCTCTCCTTTATACTAATACGAGCGGGAGGGGAGGGGGGGGGTCTCTCCTTTATACTAATACAAGGGGGGGGGGAGGGTCTCTCCTTCATACTAATACGGGGGGGGGGGGGGGTCTATCCTTTATACTAATACGATGAGGGGGAGGTCTATCCTTTATACTAATACGAGGGGGGGGCTCTACTTTATACTAATACGAGGGGGGGGGGAGAGGGTCTCTCCTTTATACTAATACGAGGGGGGGGGGGAGGGTCTCTCCTTTATACTAATACGAGGGGGGGGAAGGGTCTCTCCTTTATACTAATACGAGGGGGGGGGGAGAGGGTCTCTCATTTATACTAATACGAGGGGGGGGGGAGGGTCTCTCCTTTATACTAATACGAGGGGGGGGGGGGAGGGTCTCTCCTTTATACTAATACAAGTGGGGGGGTCTCTCCTTTATACTAATACGAGGGGGGGGGGGGAAGAGGGTCTATCCTTTATACTAATACGACGAGGGGGGGGGGGGTCTATCCTTTATACTATTACGAGGGGGGGGTCTATCCTTTATACTAATACGGGGGGGGGGGGAGGGAGGGTCTCCTTTATACTAATACGAGGGGGGGGGAGGGTCTCCTTTATACTAATACGAGGGGGGGGGGCTCTCCTTTATACTAATACGAGGGGGGGGAGAGGGTCTCTCCTTTATACTAATACGAGGGGGGGGGGGTCTCTCCTTTATACTAATACGAGGGGGGGGGGGGAGGGTCTCTCCTTTATACTAATACGAGGGGGGGGGGGGGAAGGGTCTCTCCTTTATACTAATACGAGGGGGGGGGAGGGTCTCTCCTTTATACTAATACGAAGGGGGGGGGAGGGTCTCTATCCTAATACGAGGGGGGGTCTCCATTATACCATTACAGGGGGGTGGGTCTCTCCTTTATACTAATACGAGGGAGGGTCTCTCCTTTATACTAATATGAGGGGGGAGGGAGGGTCTCTCCTTTATACTAATACGAGGGGGGGAGGGTCTCTCCTTTATACTAATACGAGGGGGGGGAGGGTCTCTCCTTTATACTAATACGAGGGGGGGGGAGGGTCTCTCCTTTATACTAATACGAGGGGGGGGAGGGTCTCTCCTTTATACTAATACGAGGGGGGGGAGAGGGTCTCTCCTTTATACTAATACGAGGGGGGGGGGGAGGGTCTCTCCTTTATACTAATACGAGGGGGGGGGGGGAAGGGTCTCTCCTTTATACTAATACGAGGGGGGGGGAGGGTCTCTCCTTTATACTAATACGAAGGGGGGGGGAGGGTCTCTATCCTAATACGAGGGGGGGAGGGTCTCGCCTTTATACTAATACGAGGGGGGGGGGGTCTCTCCTTTATACTAATACGACGGGGTAAGGGTCTATCCTTTATACTAATACGACGAGGGGGGGGGGTCTATCCTTTATACTATTACGAGGGGGGGTCTATCCTTTATACTAATACGGGGGAGGGGAGGGTCTCTTCTTTATACTAATACGAGGGGGGGGGAGGGTCTCTCCTTTATACTAATACGAGGGGGGGGGGAGGGTCTCTCCTTTATACTAATACAAGGGGGGGGTCTCTCCTTTATACTAATACGAGGGGGGGGGGGGAGAGGGTCTATCCTTTATACTAATACGACGAGGGGGGGGTCTATCCTTTATACTATTACGAGGGGGGGGTCTATCCTTTATACTAATACGGGGGGGGGGGGGGAGGGAGGGTCTCCTTTATACTAATACGAGGGGGGGGGGAGGGTCTCCTTTATACTAATACGAGGGGGGGGGGCTCTCCTTTATACTAATACGAGGGGGGGGAAGAGGGTCTCTCCTTTATACTAATACGAGGGGGGGGGGGGTCTCTCCTTTATACTAATACGAGGGGGGGGGGGGGTCTCTCCTTTATACTAATACGAGGGGGGGGGGGAAGGGTCTCTCCTTTATACTAATACGAGGGGGGGAGGGTCTCTCCTTTATACTAATACGAAGGGGGGGGAGGGTCTCTATCCTAATACGAGGGGGGGAGGGTCTCGCCTTTATACTAATACGAGGGGGGGGGGGGAGGGTCTCTCCTTTATACTAATACGACGGGGTAAGGGTCTGTCCTTTATACTAATACGACGAGGGGGGGGGGGTCTATCCTTTATACTATTACGAGGGGGGTCTATCCTTTATACTAATACGGGGGAGGGGAGGGTCTCTCCTTTATACTAATACGAGGGGGGGGGGGAGGGTCTCCTTTATACTAATACGAGGGGGGGGGCTCTCCTTTATACTAATACGAGGGGGGGGGAGGGTCTCTCCTTTATACTAATACGAGGGGGGAGAGGGTCTCTCCTTTATACTAATACGAGGGGGGGAGAGGGTCTCTCCTTTATACTAATACGAGGGGGGGAGAGGGTCTCTCCTTTATACTAATACGAGGGGGGGAGAGGGTCTCTCCTTTATACTAATACGAGGGGGGGGAGAGGGTCTCTCCTTTATACTAATACGAGGGGGGGAGAGGGTCTCTCCTTTATACTAATACGAGGGGGAGGGGAGGGGAGGGGGGAGGGTCTCTCGTCTCTCCTTTATACTAATACGAGGGGGGGGGGGGAGGGTCTCTCCTTTATACTAATACGAGGGGGGGGGGAGGGTCTCTCCTTTATACTAATACGAGGGGGGGGGGGGAGAGGGTCTCTCCTTTATACTAATACGAGGGGGGGGAGGGTCTCTCCTTTATACTAATACGAGGGGGGGGAGAGGGTCTCTCCTTTATACTAATACGAGGGGGGGGAGAGGGTCTCTCCTTCATACTAATACGAGGGGGGGGAGAGGGTCTCTCCTTTATACTAATACGAGGGGGGGGAGAGGGTCTCTCCTTTATACTAATACGAGGGGGGGGGGTCTCTCCTTTATACTAATACGAGGGGGGGGGGGGAATCTCTCCTTTATACTAATACGAGGGGGGGGGAGGGTCTCTCCTTTATACTAATACGAGTGGGGGTGTCTCTCCTATATACTGATATAGGGAAGGGGGGGTCCTCTCCTATATACTGATACGGGAGGTCTCTCCTATGTAATGCTGTGGTGATATACACCCAGATAATGCCATTATATAAGATGAGGGGGGCAGGAGATCCCCACTTCCGGGACACCAGGCCCCTCAGTTGTATTTCCGGTTCCGCTTCCGGTCCTCTCCGCCGGTTGCGGTATCGTCTCCTCAGCCACCTCCTCCCCGTCCGTTCACCTCTGTTTCCCCCTCAGACCCCCAAACCCGCCGGAGAGACCGACTCCAGCACTCACCGCAACGGCCGCCATCTTGGATCCACGTGTCCCTGGTGACGTAGGCGGAAGTGACCAGTCCCTTGACTACCGTAGTTAATTGCTATGGGAACCGGAGACGGCTGGAAAAGCTCCTTAAATGTGTGATGGCACCGAGTGTGCGCCCGTGCTGTACCGCATCCGTGACCTGTCACCCTGCCGTCACATGACCTCGGTCACCCCCGGCCCCTGGGACTTGTCACTCTTATAGAGACTGATCACAGGAGCGGCTGCAATTTACAGGAAACCGCGTGGACCTTCCCATTGTGAGACCCATATACGGCCGGGCATATAGTGTCCGGGGACAGGTGGCCACCAAACATGTCGCCGCTAACGGGTGACAAATGCCATCCGAGGACAATATCAGGGCATCAATGGCTGGAAAACTCATCTGTGACTAGCACACTAATATGGGGCAATCTGTGACCATTACACTAATATGGGGCAACCTGGGAATAGCACACTAATATGGGGCAACCTGGGAATAGCACACTAATATGGGGCAACCTGGGAATAGCACACTAATATTTGGAAATCTGTGACCAGCACACTAATATAGGGCAACCTGGGACTAGCACACTAATATGGGGCAACCTGGGAATAGCACACTAATATTTGGAAATCTGTGACCAGCACACTAATATGGGGCAACCTGGGACTAGCACACTAATATGGGGCAACCTGGGACTAGCACACTAATATGGGGCAATTTGTGACCAGCACACTAATATGGGGCAATCTGTGACTAGCACACTAATATGGGGCAACCTGGGAATAGCACACTAACATGGGGCAATCTGTGACCAGCACACTAATATGGGGCAACCTGGGACTAGCACGCTAATATGGGTCAATCTGGAACTAGCACACTAATATGGGGCAACCTGGGACTAGCACACTAATATGGGGTAACCTGTGACTAGCACACTAATATGGGGCAATCTGTGACAAGCACACTAATATGGGGCAACCTGGGACTAGCACACTAATATGGGGCAATCTGGAACTAGCACACTAATATGGGGCAACCTGGGAATAGCACTAATATGGGGCAACCTGGGACTAGCACACTAATATTGGGCAATCTGGTACTAGCATACTAATATGGGGCAACCTGGGACTAGCACACTAATATGGGGCAATCTGGGACTAGCACACTAATATGGGGAAACCTGGGACTAGCACACTAATATGGGGCAACCTGGGACTAGCACACTAATATGGGGCAACCAGGGACTAGCACACTAATATGGGGCAACCTGGAACTAGCACACTAATATGGGGCAACCTGGGACTAGCACACTAATATGGGGCAACCTGGGACTAGCACACTAATATGGGGCAACCTGGGACTAGCACACTAATATGGAGCAACCTGTGACTAGCACACTAATATGGGGCAACCTGGGACTAGCACACTAATATGGGGCAACCTGGGACTAGCACACTAATATGGGGCAACCTGGGACTAGCACACTAATATGGGGTAACCTGGGACTAGCACACTAATATGGGGCAATCTATGACTCACACTAATCTAAGGCTGTGTGTGGCCAGGACATTTATATTAGGCTATCTATGATTAGCACAGGAGTGTCTTTGGATGGCGTCATAGTAATATTAGTTTAGTGACTAGCACACTATGTTGTGGGCATCTGTGGCTAGCATACTACTCTGAGAGGATCTGTGGATAGCACACTACTGTATGGGATATGGGATTATCAGACTAACATGGGGGGCATCTGTGACTCGAAAACTAGTTTGGGGGTATCTGTGACTGGCAGTAATATGGGGGTATCTGTGACTGGCAGTAATATGGGGGAATCTGTACCGAATGTAATGTCTCTTGTTTAATAAATTTACAAAAAATTTCTACATTTCTGTTTTTTTTCTGTCAGGATGGGGAGCAGAGTGTACATTAATGAGAAAAAAAATGAAGTTTTTTGAATTTACCAAATGGCTGCAATGAATCAAAGAGTGAAAAATGTAAAGGGCTCTGAATACTTTCCGTACCCACTGTGTACTAGAGACCCCATGTCCCATTTATTATATATGTATATATAAATATAAATATATATATATATATATATATATATATATATATATATATATATATATATATATATATATATACACATACACAGTGCCTTGCGAAAGTATTCAGCCCCCTTGAATTTTTCAACCTTTTCCCACATTTCAGGCTTTAAACGTAAAGATAAAAATGTTCATGTTATGGTGAAGAATCAACAACAAGTGGACACAATTGTGAAGTTGAACGATATTTATTGCTTATTTTAAACTTTTATGAAAAATAAATAACTGAAAATTGGGGCGTGTGATATTATTCGTCCCCTTTAAGTTAATACTTTGTAGCGCCACCTTTTGCTGCGATCACAGCTGCAGTCTCTTGGGGTATGTCTCTATCAGTTTTGCACATTAAGAGACTGAAATTCTTGCCCATTCTTCCTTTGTAAACAGCTCGAGCTGAGTGAGGTTGGATGGAGAGCGTTTGTGAACAGCAGTGTTCAGCTCTTTCCACAGATTCTCGATTAGATTCAGGTCTGGACTGTGACTTGTCCATTCTAGCACCTGGATACGTTTATTTGTGAACCATTCCATTGTAGATTTTGCTTTATGTTTGGGATCATTGACTTGTTGGAAGACAAATCTCCGTCCCAGTCTTTTGCAGACTCCAACAGGGTTTCTTCAAGACTGGTCCTGTCTTTGGCTCCATCCACCTTCCCATCAATTTTAACCATCTTCCCTGTCCCTGCTGAAGAAAAGCAGGCCCAAACCATGATACTGCCACCACCATGTTTGACAGTGGGAATAGTGTGTTCAGAGTGATGAACTGTGTTGCTTTTACGCCAAACATATAATTTGGCATTGTGCCCAAATAGTTTGATTTTGGTTTCATCTGACCAGAGCACCTTCTTCCACATGTTTGGTGTGTCTCCCAGGTGGCTTGTGGCAAACTTTAATCAACACTTTTTATGGATATCTTTGAGAAATGGCTTTCTTCTTGCCACTCTTCCATAAAGGCCAGATTTGTGCAGTGTATGCCTGATTGTTGTCCTATGGACAGCATCTCCCACCTCAGCTGTAGATCTCTGCAGTTCATCCAGAGTGATCATGGGCCTCTTGGCTGCATCTCTGATCAGTCTTCTCTAGTGATGAGCGAGCATGCTTGTAACTACTCGGTACTCGCACGAGTATCGCTGTACTCGGGCTGCTCGGCGGGGACCGAGTAATCTCGCGATACTCGTGCTGTACTCGTGGTCTTCATTTCTGCATGTTGGCGCTCTTTTGAGAGCCAGCCCTCATGCAGGGATTGGCTGGCAGACCACTGCAATGCCACAGCCCTGTTAGTTGTGGAATTGCAGTGATTGGCCGGCCTGCACAGCGTGACCGAGCCTTTATATCGGCCGGCGCGCTGTGCTCTGCTCACAACTATCCAGACAGTCAGTGCAGGGAGAGTGTCGCTGATTCAGGGAAAGCTTTGCGGCCCTTTATAGTTAGTTCCGGAGCAGGGCTGCAAACAGTGTGACCAAAAGTCCTTCTCAGGACTATTCTAGTTGTATACAGGCAGGCAGGGTATAGCCAGGTCGGAGTACAGTAGCAGAGTCCTTCTCAGGACTATTGTTGCTATATACAGGCAGGGTATAGCCAGGTCGGAATACAGGCTATTGACCAGAAGAGTCCTTGTCAGGACTATTGTAGCAGTATACAGGCAGGCAGGCAGGCAGGGTAGTGGTGACCGTATACCAGCCTTCATCATATCTGGGGCTGGTGTACACAGTGTAAAACAGTCCAGATAGTGTCAGACTTCTCAGTAATTGTCGCTCCTAAAAACCAGTTAGGTTCTTATTGCGTCCGTGCTTGCATTTAAAAACAGCACGTGTGTGGCAGTCAGTGGCAGCGTACAGGTGCGCGTTTTGCACAAACTATTATATAACGCACAAGTCTAGTGTATAATACACGTCAGTCAGCAGTGTCTGATAGTGTCAGACTTCTCAGTAATTGTCGCTCCTAAAAGCCAGTTAGGTTCTTATTGCGTCCGTGCTTGCATTTAAAAACAGCACGTGTGTGGCAGTCGGTGGCAGCGTACAGGTGCGCGTTTTGCACAAACTATTATATAACGCACAAGTCTAGTGTATAATACACGTCAGTCAGCAGTGTCTGATAGTGTCAGACTTCTCAGTAATTGTCGCTCCTAAAAACCAGTTAGGTTCTTATTGCGTCCGTGCTTGCATTTAAAAACAGCACGTGTGTGGCAGTCAGTGGCAGCGTACAGGTGCGCGTTTTGCACAAACTATTATATAACGCACAAGTCTAGTGTATAATACACGTCAGTCAGCAGTGTCTGATAGTGTCAGACTTCTCAGTAATTGTCGCTCCTAAAAACCAGTTAGGTTCTTATTGCGTCCGTGCTTGCATTTAAAAACAGCACGTGTGTGGCAGTCGGTGGCAGCGTACAGGTGCGCGTTTTGCACAAACTATTATATAACGCACAAGTCTAGTGTATAATACACGTCAGTCAGCAGTGTCTGATAGTGTCAGACTTCTCAGTAATTGTCGCTCCTAAAAACCAGTTAGGTTCTTATTGCGTCCGTGCTTGCATTTAAAAACAGCACGTGTGTGGCAGTCGGTGGCAGCGTACAGGTGCGCGTTTTGCACAAACTATTATATAACGCACAAGTCTAGTGTATAATACACGTCAGTCAGCAGTGTCTGATAGTGTCAGACTTCTCAGTAATTGTCGCTCCTAAAAACCAGTTAGGTTCTTATTGCGTCCGTGCTTGCATTTAAAAACAGCACGTGTGTGGCAGTCGGTGGCAGGGTACAGGTGCGCGTTTTGCACAAACTATTATATAACGCACAAGTCTAGTGTATAATACACGTCAGTCAGCAGTGTCTGATAGTGTCAGACTTCTCAGTAATTGTCGCTCCTAAAAACCAGTTAGGTTCTTATTGCGTCCGTGCTTGCATTTAAAAACAGCACGTGTGTGGCAGTCGGTGGCAGCGTACAGGTGCGCGTTTTGCACAAACTATTATATAACGCACAAGTCTAGTGTATAATACACGTCAGTCAGCAGTGTCTGATAGTGTCAGACTTCTCAGTAATTGTCGCTCCTAAAAACCAGTTAGGTTCTTATTGCGTCCGTGCTTGCATTTAAAAACAGCATGTGTGTGGCAGTCGGTGGCAGCGTCAGGCTCCATATTGTCCCTGGATAGAGACGTGCATGATGGCCTGTAAACATGAAGTGCCCATTGTAAGGAAGTGGGTCTATTGTAGTATAGCCCTTAGGCAGGGCAGCCAAAAATTGGGAGGCTCCACATTGTCCCTGGATAGAGACGTGCATGATGGCCTGTAAACATGAAGTGCCCATTGTAAGGAAGTGGGTCTATTGTAGTATAGCCCTTAGGCAGGGCAGCCAAAAATTGGGAGGCTCCACATTGTCCCTGGATAGAGATGTGCATGAGGGCCTCAAAACATTGTTCCCATTGCAAAGGAGCGGGTCTCCTGTCGTTGTAATGCCCATTCAGAAAGAATGGGCGAAAAAATTTACCACTGGGGGTATACCTGAAACAAGGGCTTAACTATTGTAACGGTCACCATGATGGCGCATGAGGAGAAGGAGGAGCAGTCCAGCGATTAGCCAAAGTCCAGAAGTGTGTTACCATGGGTGAGTGGAGGTACATGGCAAATTCCCGTTACAAACTTTAAATTCCGCTGTAATTTGCTGTTGGTGTGTGTGGTGAAGTCTGGCCAAATCCAACCCTTGTTCATCTTGATCAGAGTCAGCCTGTCAGCATTTACAGTTGACAGGCGGGTGCGTTTATCTGTAATGATTCCACCTGCGGCACTAAAAACACGCTCTGACAAAACGCTAGCGGCAGGGCAGGCCAGGACTTCCAAGGCGTAGAGAGCCAATTCATGCCACGTGTCCAGCTTGGATACACATTAATTGTAAGGCACAGAGGAATGTCGGAGTACAGTTGTTTGATCTGCAAGGTACTCCTTGAGCATCTGGGCAAACTTAGGATTTCTTGTGGCACTACCCCTCACCTCAGGGGCTGTGGTATGTGAGGGGCTGAGAAAACTGTCCCACATCTTAAAGACTGTTCCCCTACCTCTGGCGGATTGGACTTGTGCCCCTCTCGGCTGTACGCCTTGGTTGTCCACTGATTCCTGACCTATGCCGCTAGCGTTTTGTGAGGGGAATGCTTTGCCTACTTCCGTGACTATGGCCTTCTGGAACTGCTGCATTTTGCCTGACCTCTCCGCCTCGGGAATAAGAGACATAAAGTTCTCCTTTTAGCGTGGGTCTAACAGTGTTACCAACCAGTAATGATTGTCGGCCAAGATGTTCTTAACGCGAGGGTCACGAGACAGGCAGCTTACCATAAAGTCAGCCATGTGTGCCAGACTCTTAACAGCCATCACTTCAGTATCCTGACCAACACGATGACTGAACATGCTGTCCTCCTCCTCCTCCTCCTCATCATCTACCCTGTCCTCTGGCCAGCCACGCTGAACCGAGGATATGACTGCATGTCATATCCTCAATTTGGCCAGAGAGTTGCTCCATGTCTTCATCCTCCTCCTCGTCATAGTCCTCCACTGCACGTTGTGATGAGACGAGGCTGGGCTGTGTGTTATCATCACCCACACCCACTACTGTTTCTTGCTCAAACTCATCGCGCTCCGCCTGCAATGCATCATGGTTGTTTTTTGAGCAGAGACCATTTTAGAAGGCAGAGAAGCGGTATGGTGACGCTAATAATGTCGTCATCGCCGCTCACCATCTTGGTGGAGTCCTCAAAGTTTTGGCGGATGGTGCATAGGTCGGACATCCATCTCCACTCCTCAGGTGTTATGTGTGGAGTTTGACCCATTTCCCGACGGCTTAGGTGATGCAGGTACTCAACAACTGCCCTCTTCTGCTCACATATCCTGACCAACTTGTGCAGAGTTGAATTCCAACGCGTGGGGACATCACACACCAGTCTGTGTGCCGGAAGATGCAAACGGCGTCTTAAGCCGGCAAGGCCGGCTGAAGCAGTAGGTGACTTTCGAAAATGTGCAGACAGGCGGCGAACTTTTACCAGCAGATCAGACAGCTCTGAGTATGACTTTAGAAACCGCTGAACCACGAGGTTGAGCACATGGGCCACGCATGGAACATGTGTCAGCTGGCCTCGCCTCAAAGCCGCCACCAGGTTCCGGCCATTGTCACACACGACCTTTCCTGGCTTTAGGTTCAGAGTTGTGAGCCAGTGATCTGCCTGCTGTTTCAGAGCTGTCCACACCTCTTCTGCATTGTGGGGTTTGTCACCTATGCAGATTAGCTTCAGCACTGCCTGTTGCCGCTTCGCCGAGGCAGTGCTGCAGTGCTTCTGTGTCGCCCTGGACAAGCCAGGGGCCACAGAGCACAACACTTAAACACCCCACACTCCCTGCAGGCATATCATAGTCAAAACACAAAATCCTTGTTGCCTTCCCCAGGGGCTGTTGTCCACACCAGGGTGTGGAGCCAGGCGGTTGGTCTCCACCCACCGAGGAGGAGGGAAAACACAGGCAGTGAGAGTTAAGCTAAGGAAGTGGAAGGAGGAAAGTAGTAGAGAGGAGAAAAGTGACAGCAAAGAGCCTGAAGTTGGTCCGGGTGTGTGGCCCGGACAGGACAGCAAGGTTGGCAGGATGTGGTGACCGTCTGCAGTGGAGGCCGATTGGAGTCTGCCGTAAGGACCGTGGACGGGTGGTGACCCGGCCGTACCGGACCGGTATACAAAGAGAAGCCAGCACCATTGGCAGAGGACTTTCGGATCCCGGCAAGGCTTGGTGTCGCCGTGAATTTGCCAAATCCGTTAGTGAAGGGAACCTCAGGGTTTCCAAACAGCCAAGTCCAGATAGAAGGCAACCGTACAACCGTGAAGGGGAGACACCGCCACCGCCAAGGGCAACCGTCTCCCAGGGCCAGCGCCTGTGGGCAAAAGGGGCTCCTCCGGCCCATATCCAGGTCGGGGAGCGGGTTACCGTTGGGAAACCATCACTACCAACACTTAACTTAGGTGCATGGAGAGACAGTCATCACTAACCTGCAGGGAGGAACAACCGCAGCCGTCCGAGTGACCCGTCCATCCAGCCACTTGTTTTACCGTGAACTGTGTCATCATCATTGGGCTGAGTGAGTACCTCCGTGCCGTGCGGCACAGCGCTGCCCCTGCGACCCTGCACCTCATCAGGCCCCGCAACCCGCCTGTCATCCATCTCTACCCCATCACCAGGCCCCGGGACAACCAACCCCCCTACCCACGGAGGGGAGAAATAACAACAAAGCTGCTCCCTGTCACAGGCTCCCGGGGTCCCCGTCCAGAGCAGCGGTGGTGTCCACACAATCACCACAACCGTGGGTGGCGTCACGGACAATATCCCCAAAACCCAAACCACCCCTTTTCACTCACGGGCAAGTAGCGCCGCTCGAGTCCCCGGGATCCGGCCATCGCTCGAGCCAACGAGCAGCAGCAGCCGTAGAGCAGCGTCAGCCGGACCCGAGCAGTGGGAGAGCGCACCGTCCCCTCCTCCGCCCGCGACACTTCCAACTTGGGACTGGTGTGGAGGGTAAAGTGGATGAGGATGCGCAGGAGGAGGAGGAGGCTGAGGAGCATGACATTCCGGAGCTGTAGAGTGTGTGTGAAACCCTGACTGAGGTAGGGCCTGCAAAACTTGGTGTGTGAAGGACGTGTTCCGTCCCTCGCTCAGACTGGGTCCCAGCTTGCACAATATTAACCCAGTGTGACGTCAACGAGATGTAGCGGCCTTGCCCACATGCACTTGTCCACGTGTCTGTGGTTAGGTGGACTTTGGCTGAAACAGCGTTGTTCAGGGCACGTGTGATGTTTTGTGACACGTGGTTATGCAATGCGGGGACGGCACACCGGGAGAAATAGTGGCGGCTGTGGACCGAGTAACGTGGGACAGCTGCCACCATCAGGTCGCGGAATGCTTCTGTCTCAACCAGCCTAAAAGGCAACATTTCCAGCGCAAGCAGTCGCGAAATGTTAGCATTTAGAACTGTGGCATGTGGGGTGTTGGCAGTGTATTTGCGCCTGCGTTCAAAGGTTTGCTGAATGGATAACTGAACGCTGCGCTGGGACAAGGACGTGCTTGATGATGTTGTTCTTTCTGCGTAGGCAACTGCAGGTGCAGGAGTGGAGGAGGCTTGTTCTCAGGCAGCATGGACAGGGGATTGGCTCGCATGCACAACCAGCGAAGACGTAGCAGTGACATCAGCAAGCACTGCTCCTCGACTCTGTTGCATACCTCCCAACCGTCCCGGATACAGCGGGACAGTCCCTCTTCTGAGCCTTTGATCCCGGGTCCCGCCCGTGAGGCTGTTTATCCCGGCTCCACCCACCCACTGTAGCCCCGCCTCGCTGTTTCTCCCTTCTACTATTCATTACAGAGCCGAGCGCGCACCTACTCCTGTGACTGCTGCTGAGGTATGAATCACCCCCTGCAGCAGAGCGACCCCCCTGCAGCAGAGCGACCCCCCCTGCAGCAGAGCGACCCCCCCCTGCAGCAGAGCGACCCCCCCCCTGCACCAGAGCCGACCCCCCCAGTCCTGGAGCCTGCGTTTGTCTGCAGCTGTTCTCTGATTCCCCGTGTGTGGCTTCTCACTGCTGCAGACACGCGGGGAGTCAGGAAGCTGAGGAGACCGTGCAATCAGCACTTCTCTCTCCTGCAGATAGCAGTGGCAATAACCTATGCAGAGTGACATCTGCAGGCTTCTATTAGCTTACCGATCAGTGGTCTCCTGCCTGTGGAGCAGAGCTGCTGGGTCCTAGCTTCCCAACAACTTCAGCTCTGCTTTATCCTGGCTGCCCTACCAGTTAAAGGGAACCTGTCAGCAGAAATTTCACAATAAAAGTAATAGATTCCCCTCTGCAGCTCCTGGGCTGCTTCTGGAAAGGTTCCTGTTGTTATTGTGCCCCCTTTGAGACCTACAAAAATACTTTATGAAGTCTTACCTTTTTGTATGCAAATGTGTTTTTATGGTCACGGGGGCGGGCTGTCTGGCGTCCATTATTCCCCCTCCTGCCGCTTTACGCAGTCCCCCATTGCTCATTTACATACACAAGGACGCCTTCCTCATGTAACTGTCCTCCCGAAGTTTTGCGCATGTGAACGCTTTTTCAGGTGATTGCGCAGGCACGAGATTATGGGCGGCGCTGTGATTGTCATCAGCAGCGTTAACCAAGTACCCGCCCATAATCTCGTGCCCGCACTTTTCCCTCTGACTCCACCGTTATGCGCAAGTGCTGGCCATATGAACCATGTTACCTATTACTGCTTGCACGAGATTATGGGCGGGTACTTGGATGACTTTGCTGATGACAATCACAGCGCCGCCCATAATCTCGCGCCCATGGTAATAGGTAACGTGGTTCATATGGCCAGTGCTTGCGCATAACGGTGGAGGCAGAGTGAGAAGCGCGGGCACGAGATTATGGGCAGGTTCTTGGATGACGCTGCTGATGACAATCACAGCGCCGCCCATAATCTCGCGCCCATGGTAATAGGTAACGTGGTTCATATGGCCAGTGCTTGCGCATAACGGTGGAGGCAGAGTGAGAAGCGCGGGCACGAGATTATGGGCGGGTACTTGGATGACGCTGCTGATGACAATCACAGCGCCGCCCATAATCTCGCGCCTGCGCAATCACCTCAAAAGCGTTCACACTTTGCACAGTGCTTACTCCCGCGAGAGTGGCACTGGGCATGCACAAAACTTCAGGAGGACAGTTACATGAGGAAGGCGTCCTCATGTATGGAAATGAGCAATGGGGGACGGCGTACAACGGCAGGAGGGGGAATAACGGACGCCAGGCAGCCCGCCCCCATGACCATAAAAACAGATTTGCATACAAAAAGGTAAGACTTCATAAAGTATTATTTTAGGTCTCAAAGGGGGCACAATAACAACAGGAACCTTTCCAGAATGCAGCCCAGGAGCTGCAGAGGGGAATCTTTTATTTTTTTGCTAAATTTCTGGTGACAGGTTCCCTTTAAAGGGAACCTGTCAGGTGCAATCTGCACTCAGAGCCAGGAGCAGTTCTGGGTGTATATTGCTAATCCCTCCCTAACTGTCCCTGTATACACTACCATAGATAAAGGCATCTATAGAAAAAGTATTTTTAAAGAGCTTATATCTTATGCTAATTAGCGCGGGGACTAGTCCCAAGGGCGTTACTTCACTTGGCTAGTCGGCTCATATAGCGTGTTAGTACTCACACAGGGGCGTAATAACATGCTAACATGCTATGCGAGCCGACTAGCCAAGTGAAGTAACGCCCTTGTGACTAGTCCCCGCGCTCATTAGCATAAGATATAAGATCTTTAAAAATATTTGTTCTTGATCTCTTTATCTATGCTAGTGTATACAGGGACGGTTAGGCAGGGATTAGCAATATACACCCAGAACTGCTCCTGGCTCTGAGTGCATATTGCACCTGACAGGTTCACTTTAAAGGGAACCTGTCACCAGATTTGGGGCCTATAAGCTGCGGCCACCACCAGCGGGATCTTATGTACACATTCTAACATGCTGCATACCTCCCAACCGTCCCGGATACAGCGGGACTTTCACGCTTTACGTTGTTTGTCCCGTTGCCACGGGCGGGACGGCCGGCTCCCGGGCTCCGCCCACCCACTCTCTCTCCGCCTCCCTGCTTTTCCCTCCTACCATCCTAGTAGACGTGGCATAGAGAGGAGCGCTGCCTGTGCTGCTGCTGGTACAGTAAACTAATCTCCCCAGCGCTGATTTCCCTCCCTCCCCCCTCACCCCCGGCCGGAGCCTGTCTGTGCGGTCGGCCGGCCGCCTGTCTGTGCGGTTGGCCCGCCACCTGTCTGTGCGGGCGCCCCCCGCCGCCTGTCTGTGCGGGCGCCCCCCGCCGCCTGTCTGTGCGGGCGCCCCCCTGCCGCCTGTCTGTGCGGGCGCCCCCCTGCCGCCTGTCTGTGCGGGCGCCCCCCTGCCGCCTGTCTGTGCGGGCGCCCCCCTGCCGCCTGTCTGTGCGGGCGCCCCCCTGCCGCCTGTCTGTGCGGGCGCCCCCCTGCCGCCTGTCTGTGCGGGCGCCCCCCTGCCGCCTGTCTGTGCGGGCGCCCCCCTGCCGCCTGTCTGTGCGGGCGCCCCCCTGCCGCCTGTCTGTGCGGGCGCCCCCCTGCCGCCTGTCTGTGCGGGCGCCCCCCTGCCGCCTGTCTGTGCGGGCGCCCCCCGCCGCCTGTCTGTGCGGGCGGCCAGCCGCCTCATTGTGCGGGCGGCCGGCCGCCTCTCTCTGCGGGCGGCTGGCCGCCTCTCTGTGCGGGCGGCCCGCCGCCTGTCTGTGAAGGCGGCCGGCCGCCTGTCTGTGAAGGCGACTGGCCGCCTCACTGTGGCTGCCTGCGTGTCCGTGCTGGAGGCCCGCCGGCTGCCTGCGTGTCCGTGCTGGAGGCCCGCCGGCTGCCTGCGTGTCCGTGCTGGAGGCCCGCCGGCTGCCTGCGTGTCCGTGCTGGAGGCCCGCCGGCTGCCTGCGTGTCCGTGCTGGAGGCCCGCCGGCTGCCTGCGTGTCCGTGCTGGAGGCCCGCCGGCTGCCTGCGTGTCCGTGCTGGAGGCCCGCCGGCTGCCTGCGTGTCCGTGCTGGAGGCCCGCCGGCTGCCTGCGTGTCCGTGCTGGAGGCCCGCCGGCTGCCTGCGTGTCCGTGCTGGAGGCCCGCCGGCTGCCTGCGTGTCCGTGCTGGAGGCCCGCCGGCTGCCTGCGTGTCCGTGCTGGAGGCCCGCCGGCTGCCTGCGTGTCCGTGCTGGAGGCCCGCCGGCTGCCTGCGTGTCCGTGCTGGAGGCCCGCCGGCTGCCTGCGTGTCCGTGCTGGAGGCCCGCCGGCTGCCTGCGTGTCCGTGCTGGAGGCCCGCCGGCTGCCTGCGTGTCCGTGCTGGAGGCCCGCCGGCTGCCTGCGTGTCCGTGCTGGAGGCCCGCCGGCTGCCTGCGTGTCCGTGCTGGAGGCCCGCCGGCTGCCTGCGTGTCCGTGCTGGAGGCCCGCCGGCTGCCTGCGTGTCCGTGCTGGAGGCCCGCCGGCTGCCTGCGTGTCCGTGCTGGAGGCCCGCCGGCTGCCTGCGTGTCCGTGCTGGAGGCCCGCCGGCTGCCTGCGTGTTTGTGCTGAATGGGTGTGGATGGGGAGTGGATATGGGCGTGACTGTGAAATGGGTGTGGTTAGGGGGCGTGGCCTAAAAATTTGCCCTTCTTTTCCTTCTTTAAAAGTTGGGAGGTATGCTGTTGTACTTCCCACAAAGTCGGGTGCTTGGCTGACATGTGCCTGATCATGCTGGTGGTGGTCAGGCTGCTAGTTTTGGTACCCCTGCTGATGCTGGCATGGCAGGTGTTGCAAATGGCCTTTTTAGAATCATCTGGAGCCAACTTAAAAAACTGCCAGTGTCAGAGTTCCAGGTTTTCCAGTTTTCTTTTGAAAGAGCTTGCCCTTTGTTAACATGGAGTTTTCTGTTCTGTTGCCCTACTTCCTGTCCATCTGTTTAAAAGCCGCCCCTAAAGCTTAGTCCAGTGCCTGAGTATACTGCTTCCTGTATGCTCCTGCCCTGCTGCTTTTGGTTCCTGATTGTTATTGGGATCCTCTTGGAAAACAACCGACACCGACTCTGGACTTCATCTGGTATCATCTAGCTGTGCCCGGACTCCGTTTGCCGTCTTTGGTCGGCACTTCTGCCCGGTTCCTTCCGTTTAATACCACTCTGGACTCACATCACGTACGGACATTTTTGGACTTACCTATTGCCCTTTTGTGTCCCGGCTGTTGCGCATTTAGGGCTTCTGGGGTGATTGCCAGACAGTCCCTGTATAGGGGTTCGCTCTTGGTGGTCTCCCTGGGGGAGTCCGGTGCGCGGTCCCGGGAATTCCCTTTTCGCTCCGTCCCTGGAAGGTATTTCCTGTATTTATGTTCTACTGTGTTTTTGTTCCGTTTATGTACATATTTGCTGGTTGCATATTATAAATGTCTTGCACCAAGAACTCGTCTCTGGTTGTCATTGCCCTAACGCAATCGAAATCCTCAATACATACAATAGTATTACAGCCAGACTCGGGAAGACCTAACATTTGTACAGGCACCTTGTGTCGTGGTGTTCCGGGGAACAGTTGCGTGACGTCTGCCTGGGGCCACCACTCTGCTTCTTACTGCCTGTTGGGATGCTACGCCTCCCTCCCCCTGTGCACTGCTGTCCTCGCTCTGCATATCCTCCTGCCAGGTTGGGTCAGTTACTGGATCATCCACCACGTCGTCTTCCTCTTCCGCACCCTGCTCCTCCTCCTGACTTCCTGACAATTGTGTCTCATCATCGTCCACCCCTTGTTGAGACACGTTGCCGACTTCGTGAGAACGTGGCTGCTCAAATATTTGGGCATCTGTACATACAATCTCGTCATGGCCCACTTCAACAGGAGCTGGCGAGAGGCCAGAATTTGTGAATGGAAACGTGAACGAACAGCTCTTCCGAGTGTCCAAGTGTGGGATCAGTAATGTCCGTGGACGTGTACTCGGCCTGGTGGTAGGAAGGAGGATCAGGTTCTGAAATGTGCGGTGCAGTATCACGGCTACTGACACTTGACCGTGTGGAAGACAGAGTGTTTGTGGTGGTGCCAATCTGACTGGAAGCATTATCCGCTATCCAACTAACAACCTGTTGACACTGGTCTTGGTTCAAGAGCGGTGTACTGCTGCGGTCCCCAAGAATTTGGGACAGGACGTGCGAGCGACTAGATGTGGCCCTTTGTTGTGGCGAAATTAGAGCTTGCACACAACCTCGGTCTCTGCCTGCACCACCATCACGTCCACTTCCTTGTTCGTTGACAACGCCCTTGCGCATTTTGCAATGCTGTGCTGATGTGTATTCACTAGACTTGTGCGTTATATCCAAGTTTTTGCAAAACTCACACAAATGCAGCGGAAAGCTGCCACCAACAGGCACACACATGCGGTTTTTAAATGCAAGCACGGAGGCACTAAGAACCTAACAGGTCTCTATCCAGGGACAACGTGGAGCCTCCCAATTTTTGGCTGCCCTGCCTAAGGGCTATACTACAATAGACCCACTTCCTTACAATGGGCACTTCAGGTTTACAGGCCATCATGCACGTCTCTATCCAGGGACAATGTGGAGCCTCCCAATTTTTGGCTGCCCTGCCTAAGGGCTATACTATAATAGACCCACTTCCTTACAATGGGCACTTCAGGTTTACAGGCCATCATGCACGTCTCTATCCAGGGACAATGTGGAGCCTCCCAATTTTTGGCTGCCCTGCCTAAGGGCTATACTACAATAGACCCACTTCCTTACAATGGGCACTTCAGGTTTACAGGCCATCATGCACGTCTCTATCCAGGGACAATGTGGAGCCTCCCAATTTTTGGCTGCCCTGCCTAAGGGCTATACTACAATAGACCCACTTCCTTACAATGGGCACTTCAGGTTTACAGGCCATCATGCACGTCTCTATCCAGGGACAATGTGGAGCCTCCCAATTTTTGGCTGCCCTGCCTAAGGGCTATACTATAATAGACCCACTTCCTTACAATGGGCACTTCAGGTTTACAGGCCATCATGCACGTCTCTATCCAGGGGCAATGTGGAGCCTCCCAATTTTTGGCTGCCCTGCCTAAGGGCTATACTACAATAGACCCACTTCCTTACAATGGGCACTTCAGGTTTACAGGCCATCATGCACGTCTCTATCCAGGGACAATGTGGAGCCTCCCAATTTTTGGCTGCCCTGCCTAAGGGCTATACTATAATAGACCCACTTCCTTACAATGGGCACTTCAGGTTTACAGGCCATCATGCACGTCTCTATCCAGGGACAATGTGGAGCCTCCCAATTTTTGGCTGCCCTGCCTAAGGGCTATACTACAATAGACCCACTTCCTTACAATGGGCACTTCAGGTTTACAGGCCATCATGCACGTCTCTATCCAGGGACAATGTGGAGCCTCCCAATTTTTGGCTGCCCTGCCTAAGGGCTATACTACAATAGACCCACTTCCTTACAATGGGCACTTCAGGTTTACAGGCCCTCATGCACGTCTCTATCCAGGGACAACGTGGAGCCTCCCAATTTTTGGCTGCCCTGCCTAAGGGCTATACTACAATAGACCCACTTCCTTCCAATGGGCACTTCAGGTTTACAGGCCATCATGCACGTCTCTATCCAGGGACAATGTGGAGCCTCCCAATTTTTGGCTGCCCTGCCTAAGGGCTATACTATAATACACCCACTTCCTGACAATGGGCACTTCAGGTTTACAGGCCCTCATGCACGTCTCTATCCAGGGACAATGTGGAGCCTCCCAATTTTTGGCTGCCCTGCCTAAGGGCTATACTACAATAGACCCACTTCCTTACAATGGGCACTTCAGGTTTACAGGCCATCATGCACGTCTCTATCCAGGGACAATGTGGAGCCTCCCAATTTTTGGCTGCCCTGCCTAAGGGCTATACTACAATAGACCCACTTCCTTACAATGGGCACTTCAGGTTTACAGGCCATCATGCACGTCTCTATCCAGGGACAATGTGGAGCCTCCCAATTTTTGGCTGCCCTGCCTAAGGGCTATACTACAATAGACCCACTTCCTTACAATGGGCACTTCAGGTTTACAGGCCATCATGCACGTCTCTATCCAGGGACAATGTGGAGCCTCCCAATTTTTGGCTGCCCTGCCTAAGGGCTATACTACAATAGACCCACTTCCTTACAATGGGCACTTCAGGTTTACAGGCCCTCATGCACGTCTCTATCCAGGGACAACGTGGAGCCTCCCAATTTTTGGCTGCCCTGCCTAAGGGCTATACTACAATAGACCCACTTCCTTCCAATGGGCACTTCAGGTTTACAGGCCATCATGCACGTCTCTATCCAGGGACAATGTGGAGCCTCCCAATTTTTGGCTGCCCTGCCTAAGGGCTATACTATAATACACCCACTTCCTGACAATGGGCACTTCAGGTTTACAGGCCCTCATGCACGTCTCTATCCAGGGACAACGTGGAGCCTCCCAATTTTTGGCTGCCCTGCCTAAGGGCTATACTACAATAGACCCACTTCCTTACAATGGGCACTTCAGGTTTACAGGCCCTCATGCACGTCTGTATGCAGGGGCATTGGTGAACCTCACAATTTTGGACTGCCCTGGCAAAGGAAAATACTACAAAGTCTCACTTCCTCAAAATGGACACATTAGACTCAAGAGGCCTTCATGTACGTCTCTTCTCAGGGACATCGGAGTGCCACACAATGTTTTCACGTAAAATCTTTCATGTATTAATCTCAAAAAGTAACATACACCAGCTCTATCTCACTATTGGGTATGTGCCCTTAACATTTCTGCCATGAAAAATCATTTTGGGGTCATTTTGGAAGGTTTTCTGGTGAGTCCGTAAAAATGGCGTGAAACGCGGACAAAATTGTTCACAGCTGTGACTTTTGAGTGATAAATGCTTCAAGGGGTCTTCCCCATGCTGTTGCCATGTCATTTGAGCACTCTTCTGAGACTTTTGTGACATTTTTAGGGTTTCTACATGCTGCCGGGGGGTCATTTCACAAAAATACTCGGGTCTCCCATAGGATAACATTGGGCTCGTTGCTCGGCCCGAGTACACGAGTATCTTGGGAGGCTCGGCCCGAGCTTCGAGCACCCGAGCTTTTTAGTACTCGCTCATCACTAGTCTTCTCCTTGTTTGAGATGAAATTTCTGAGGGACGGCCGGGTCTTGGTAGATTTGCAGTGGTATGATACGCCTTCCATTTCAATATGATCGCTTGCACAGTGCTTCTTGGGATGTTTAAAGTTGTGGAAATCTTTTTGTATCCAAATCCGGCTTTAAACTTCTTCATAACAGTATCACGGACCTGCCTGTTGTGTTCCTTGGTCTTCATGATGCTCTCTGTGCTTTAAAGGGAACCTGTCAGCAGAAATTTCGCCTTAAAGGGAACCTGTCAGCAGAAATGTCCCCTAAAACCTAACAGATTCCCCCTCTGCAGCTCCTGGGCTGCATTCTATAAAGGTCCCTGTTATGATTGTGCCCACTTTCTGACCGAAAAAAAGTGTTTATAAAGTTGTACCTTTTTGGCTTCTGATTCTGTAAATCTGTCACGGGGGCGGGCTGCCTGATGGCCGTTATTCTGCCCCCTGGTCCTGTATGCCGCCCCCATCGCTGATTTCAATACTTCTGGACACCGCCCACTGCTCCAGCCATCCCCGCGCATGCCCAGTGCCCATCTCTCGGGGATGAGCACTGTGCCCAGCGTCACCGCTGGTGACGTGCATGCAGGGTTAAGATTATGGGCGGTGCTGTGATGTTTATTCCTAAGCAACCGCCCATAATCGCGGGACCGCGCTTTCCCCCTCGGCCTGCTTCTTTCTGCGCAAGCGCGCTGCTGCTGACCTCACTTCGCCTCCTTCCCATCTTGCCCCGAGGCAGGAAGCAGAAGCAGGCCGAGGGGGAAAGCGCGGTCCCGCGATTATGGGCGGTTGCTTAGGAATAAACATCACAGCACCGCCCATAATCTTAACCCTGCGTGCACGTCACCAGCGGTGACGCTGGGCACAGTGCTCATCCCCGAGAGATGGGCACTGGGCATGCGCGGGGATGGCTGGAGCAGTGGGCGGTGTCCAGAAGTATTGAAATCAGCGATGGGGGCGGCATACAGGACCAGGGGGCAGAATAACGGCCATCAGGCAGCCCGCCCCCGTGACAGATTTACAGAATCAGAAGCCAAAAAGGTACAACTTTATAAACACTTTTTTTCGGTCAGAAAGTGGGCACAATCATAACAGGGACCTTTATAGAATGCAGCCCAGGAGCTGCAGAGGGGGAATCTGTTAGGTTTTAGGGGACATTTCTGCTGACAGGTTCCCTTTAAACCTAACAGATTCCCCCTCTGCAGCTCCTGGGCTGCATTCTAGAAAGGTCCCTGTTATTATTGTGCCCCCTTTCTGACCCAAAAAAGAGTTTATATCGAGGTACCTTTTTGGCTTCTGATTCTCTAAATGTGTCACGGGGGCGGGCTGCCTGATGGCCGTTATTCTGCCCCCTGTTCCTGTATGCCGCCCCCATCGCCGATTTCTATACTTCTGGACGCCGCCCACTGCTCCAGCCATCCCCGCGCATGCCCAGTGCTCATCTCTCGTGGATGAGCACTGTGCCCAGTGTCACCGGTGGTGACGTGCGCGCAGGGTTTAGATTATGGGCGGTGCTGTGATGTTAATTACCAAGCAACCGCCCATAATCGTGGGACCGCGCTTTCCCCCTCGGCCTGCTTCTTTCTGCGCAAGCGCGCTGCAGCTGAACTCCTCCTGATCGGTGTAGTCACTGCTCCGCGCTCCTCCCATCTATTATCTGCCTCAGGGCAAGATGGAAAGGAGGTGACGTGAGTTCAGCTGCAGCGCGCTTGCGCAGAAAGAAGCAGGCCGAGGGGGAATGCGCGGTCCCGCGATTATGGGCGGTTGCTTGGTAATTAACATCACAGCACCGCCCATAATCTAAACCCTGCGCGCACGTCACCACCGGTGACACTGGGCACAGTGCTCATCCACGAGAGATGAGCACTGGGCATGCGCGGGGATGGCTGGAGCAGTGGGCGGCGTCCAGAAGTATAGAAATCGGCGATGGGGGCGGCATACAGGAACAGAGGGCAGAATAACAGCCATCAGGCAGCCCGCCCCCGTGACACATTTAGAGAATCAGAAGCCAAAAAGGTACCTCGATATAAACTCTTTTTTTGGGTCAGAAAGGGGGCACAATAATAACAGGGACCTTTCTAGAAAGCAGCCCAGAAGCTGCAGAGGGGGAATCTGTTAGGTTTAAGGCGAAATTTCTGCTGACAGGTTCCCTTTAAAAAGACACTGACTATCACAGAGCAGGTGCATTTATACGGAGACTATTTATCATCATCAGTCATTTAGGACAACATTGGGTCATTCAGAGATCCTCAATAAACGTCTGGAGTGAGTTTGCTGCACTGAAAGTAAGGCCCGTTTCACACGTCAGTGAAAAACAGTGACGTTTTTCACTGGCGTGTAAAACACGCACATGTCCCTGCGTGTGCCGTGATTCATGGCACACGTGGGTTGTCTAAGTGCAATCCGGGCTCCATTCTCCGTGGCCCGTGATTGCACTTAGAAAACAACTCACATGTGCCCGCTCCCGCTGTCCATGGTCCTGATCGCTCCCGCGACGCAGCATCCGGCCGGCGGTGACCCCCGCAGCAGCTGCTTCCGGGTCGGCTGTGTCGTGCATTCATGAATATGCGCGACAATAATGAGCCGGCTCAGAAGCAGCAGGGAGAACGGGCTGCAGAGAGCGCGGCTGAAGCCGGGTGAGTTAAAATGTTATTTATTTTAAATGCACATTTTTTTCTGGCACGTGTTTCACGGACCACACCACTGCGTGGTCCGTGGAACATCAGTGATGCCAGAAAAAAATGGACATGTCGCCGTGCGGCAATCACGCACACGCGGGTACGCCGCACGGAGATACGTGCAGTGACAAATCACTGACGGGTGAGCAGATCCATTCATTATAATGGGTCTGCGTATGTCAGTGATTCTGGTACGTAGAAAAAAAAAAGCACAAACGTCCCAGAATCACTGACGTGTGAAAGGGGCCTAAAGGGGATGAATAATATTGCACGCCCCAATTTTCAGTTTATTATTTTTTACAAAAGTTTCAAATAAGCAATACATTTCGTTCAACTTCACAATTGTGTCCCACTTGTTGTTGATTCTTCACCATAACTAAAATTGTATCTTTATGTTTGAAGCCTGAAATGGGGGAAAAGGTTGAAAAATTCAAGGGGGGGCGAATACTCTCACAAGGCACTATATATATATATATATACACACTAGGGACCCCATCTACCGTGTATTATTTATACACTAGGGACCCCATCTACCATGTATTATTTATATACTAGGGACCCCATCTACCATGTATTATTTATATACTAGGGACCCCATCTACCATGTATTATTTATATACAAGGAACCCCATCTACCATGTATTATTTATATACAAGGAACCCCATCTACCATGTATTATTTATACACTAGGGACCCCATCTACCATGTATTATTTATATACTAGGGACCCCATCTACCATGTATGATTTATATACTAGGGACCCCATCTACCATGTATTATTTATATACTAGGGACCCCGTCTACCATGTATTATTTATATACTAGGGACCTCATCTACCATGTATTATTTATATACTAGGGACCCCATCTACCATGTATTATTTATATACTAGGGACCCCATCTACCATGTATTATTTATATACTAGGGACCCCATCTACCATGTATTATTTATATACTAGGGATCCCATCTACCATGTATTATTTATACACTAGGGACCCCATCTACCATGTATTATTTATATACTAGGGACCCCATCTATCATGTATTATTTATATACTAGGGACCCCATCTATCATGTATTATTTATACACTAGGGACCCCATCTACCGTGTATTATTTATACACTAGGGACCCCATCTACCATGTATTATTTATATACTAGGGACCCCATCTACCATGTATTATTTATATACTAGGGACCCCATCTACCATGTATTATTTATATACTAGGGACCCCATCTACCATGTATTATTTATACACTAGGGACCCCATCTACCATGTATTATTTATACACTAGGGACCCCATCTACCATGTATTATTTATATACTAGGGACCCCATCTGCCATGTATTATTTATATACTAGGGACCCCATCTACCATGTATTATTTATATACTAGGGACCCCATCTACCATGTATTATTTATATACTAGGGACCCCATCTACCATGTATTATTTATATACTAGGGACCCCATCTACCATGTATTATTTATATACTAGGGACCCCATCTACCATGTATTATTTATATACTAGGGACCCCATCTACCATGTATTATTTATATACTAGGGACCCCATCTACCATGTATTATTTATATACTGGGGACCCCATCTGCCATGTATTATTTATATACTAGGGACCCCATCTACCATGTATTATTTATATACTAGGGACCCCATCTACCATGTATTATTTATACACTAGGGACCCCATCTACCATGTATTATTTATATACTAGGGACCCCATCTACCATGTATTATTTATATACTAGGGACCCCATCTACCATGTATTATTTATATACTAGGGACCCCATCTACCATGTATTATTTATACACTAGGGACCCCATCTACCATGTATTATTTATATACTAGGGACCCCATCTACCATGTATTATTTATATACTAGGGACCCCATCTACCATGTATTATTTATACACTAGGGACCCCATCTACCATGTATTATTTATATACTAGGGACCCCATCTACCATGTATTAATTATATACTAGGGACCCCATCTACCATGTATTATTTATATACTAGGGACCCCATGTATTATTTATATACAAGGGACCCCATCTACCATGTATTATTTATATACTAGGGACCCCATCTACCATGTATTATTTATATACTAGGGACCCCATCTACCATGTATTATTTATATACTAGGGACCCCATCTACCATGTATTATTTATATACTAGGGACCCCATCTACCATGTATTATTTATATACTAGGGACCCCATCTACCATGTATTATTTATATACTAGGGACCCCATCTACCAAGTATTATTTATATACTTGGGACCCCATCTACCATGTATTATTTATATACTAGGGACCCCATCTACCATGTATTATTTATATACTAGGGACCCCATCTACCATGTATTATTTATACACTAGGGACCCCATCTACCATGTATTATTTATATACTAGGGACCCCATCTACCATGTATTATTTATATACAAGGGACCCCATCTACCATGTATTATTTATATACTAGGGACCCCATCTAGCATGTATTATTTATATACTAGGGACCCCATCTACCATGTATTATTTATATACTAGGGACCCCATCTACCATGTATTATTTATATACTAGGGACCCCATCTACCATGTATTATTTATACACTAGGGACCCCATCTACCATGTATTATTTATACACTAGGGACCCCATCTACCATGTATTATTTATATACTAGGGACCCCATCTACCATGTATTATTTATATACTAGGGACCCCATCTACCATGTATTATTTATATACTAGGGACCCCATCTACCATGTATTATTTATATACTAGGGACCCCATCTACCATGTATTATTTATATACTAGGGACCCCATCTACCATGTATTATTTATACACTAGGGACCCCATCTACCATGTATTATTTATATACTAGGGACCCCATCTACCATGTATTATTTATATACAAGGGACCCCATCTACCATGTATTATTTATATACTAGGGACCCCATCTACCATGTATTATTTATATACTAGGGACCCCATCTACCATGTATTATTTATATACTAGGGACCCCATCTACCATGTATTATTTATATACTAGGGACCCCATCTACCATGTATTATTTATATACTAGGGACCCCATCTACCAAGTATTATTTATATACTTGGGACCCCATCTACCATGTATTATTTATATACAAGGGACCCCATCTACCATGTATTATTTATACACTAGGGAACCCATCTACCATGTATTATTTATATACTAGGGACCCCATCTACCATGTATTATTTATATACTAGGGACCCCATCTACCATGTATTATTTATATACAAGGAACCCCATCTACCATATATTATTTATACACTAGGGACCCCATCTACCATGTATTATTTATATACTAGGGACCCCATCTACCATGTATTATTTCTATACTAGGGACCCCATCTACCATGTATTATTTATATAATAGGGACCCCATCTACCATGTATTATTTATATACTAGGGACCCCATCTACCATGTATTATTTATATACTAGGGACCCCATATACCATGTATTATTTATACACTAGGGACCCCATCTACCATGTATTATTTATATACCAGGGACCCCATCTACCATGTATTATTTATATACTAGGGACCCCATCTACCATGTATTATTTATATACTAGGGACCCCATCTACCATGTATTATTTATACACTAGGGACCCCATCTACCATGTATTATTTATATACAAGGGACCCCATCTACCATGTATTATTTATACACTAGGGACCCCATCTACCATGTATTATTTATATACTAGGGACCCCATCTACCATGTATTATTTATATAATAGGGACCCCATCTACCATGTATTATTTATATACTATGGACCCCATCTACCATGTATTATTTATATACTAGGGACCCCATCTACCATGTATTATTTATACACTACGGACCCCATCTACCATGTATTATTTATATACAAGGGACCCCATCTACCATGTATTATTTATACACTAGGGACCCCAGCTACCATGTATTATTTATACACTAGGGACCCCATCTACCATGTATTATTTATATACTAGGGACCTCATCTACCATGTATTATTTATACACTAGGGATCCCATCTACCATGTATTATTTATATGATAGGGACCCCATCTACCATGTGTTATTTATACACTAGGGACCCCATCTACCATGTATTATTTATACACTAGGGACCCCATCTACCATGTATTATTTATATACTAGGGACCTCATTTACCATGTATTATTTATACACTAGGGACCCCATCTACCATGTATTATTTATACACTAGGGACCCCATCTACCATGTATTATTTATATACAAGGGACCCCATCTACCATGTATTATTTATACACTAGGGATCCCATCTACCATGTATTATTTATATGATAGGGACCCCATCTACCATGTATTATTTATACACTAGGGACCCCATCTACCATGTATTATTTATACACTAGGGACCCCATCTACCATGTATTATTTATATACTAGGGACCTCATTTACCATGTATTATTTATACACTAGGGACCCCATCTACCATGTATTATTTATACACTAGGGACCCCATCTACCATGTATTATTTATATACAAGGGACCCCATCTACCATGTATTATTTATATACTAGGGACCTCATCTACCATGTATTATTTATATACTAGGGACCTCATCTACCATGTATTATTTATATACTAGGGACCCCATCTACCATGTATTATTTATATACTAGGGACCCCATCTACCATGTATTATTTATATACTAGGGACCCCATCTACCATGTATTATTTATACACTAGGGACCCCATCTACCATGTATTATTTATATACAAGGGACCCCATCTACCATGTATTATTTATACACTAGGGACCCCATCTACCATGTATTATTTATATACTAGGGACCCCATCTACCATGTATTATTTATATACTAGGGACCCCATCTACCATGTATTATTTATATAATAGGGACCCCATCTACCATGTATTATTTATACACTAGGGACCCCATCTACCATGTATTATTTATATACTAGGGACCTCATTTACCATGTATTATTTATATAATAGGGACCCCATGTACCATGTATTATTTATATACTAGGGACCCCATCTACCATGTATTATTTATATACTAGGGACCCCATCTACCATGTATTATTTATATACTAGGGACCCCATCTACCATGTATTATTTATATACTAGGGACCCCATCTACCATGTATTATTTATATACTAGGGACCCCATCTACCATGTATTATTTATATACTAGGGACCCCATCTACCATGTATTAATTATATACTAGGGACCCCATCTACCATGTATTATTTATATACTAGGGACCCCATCTACCATGTATTATTTATATACAAGGGACCCCATCTACCATGTATTATTTTATACACTAGGGACCCCATCTACCATGTATTATTTATATACTAGGGACCCCATCTAGCATGTATTATTTATATACTAGGGACCCCATCTACCATGTATTATTTATATACAAGGAACCCCATCTACCATGTATTATTTATACACTAGGGACCCCATCTACCATGTATTATTTATATACTAGGGACCCCATCTACCATGTATTATTTATATACTAGGGACCCCATCTACCATGTATTATTTATATAATAGGGACCCCATCTACCATGTATTATTTATATACTAGGGACCCCATATACCATGTATTATTTATACACTAGGGACCCCATCTACCATGTATTATTTATATACCAGGGACCCCATCTACCATGTATTATTTATATAATAGGGACCCCATCTATCATGTATTATTTATATACTAGGGACCCCATCTATCATGTATTATTTATACAATAGGGACCCCATCTACCATGTATTATTTATACACTAGGGACCCCATCTACCATGTATTATTTATATAATAGGGACCCCATCTACCATGTATTATTTATATAATAGGGACCCCATCTACCATGTATTATTTATATACTAGGGACCCCATCTATCATGTATTATTTATACAATAGGGACCCCATCTACCATGTATTATTTATATACTAGGGACCTCATCTACCATGTATTATTTATATACTAGGGACCCCATCTACCATGTATTATTTATATACTAGGGACCCCATCTACCATGTATTATTTATATACTAGGGACCCCATCTATCATGTATTATTTATACAATAGGGACCCCATCTACCATGTATTATTTATATACTAGGGACCTCATCTACCATGTATTATTTATATACTAGGGACCCCATCTACCATGTATTATTTATATAATAGGGACCCCATCTACCATGTATTATTTATACACTAGGGACCCCATCTACCATGTATTATTTATACACTAGGGACCCCATCTACCATGTATTATTTATATACTAGGGACCTTATCTACCATGTATTATTTATATACTAGGGACCTCATCTACCATGTATTATTTATACACTAGGGACCCCATCTACCATGTATTATTTATATACTAGGGACCCCATCTACCATGTATTATTTATATAATAGGGACCCCATCTACCATGTATTATTTATATACTAGGGACCCCATCTACCATGTATTATTTATATACTAGGGACCCCATCTACCATGTATTATTTATACACTAGGGACCCCATCTACCATGTATTATTTATATACAAGGGACCCCATCTACCATGTATTATTTATACACTAGGGACCCCATCTACCATGTATTATTTATACACTAGGGACCCCATCTACCATGTATTATTTATATACTAGGGACCTCATCTACCATGTATTATTTATATACTAGGGATCCCATCTACCATGTATTATTCATATAATAGGGACCCCATCTACCATGTATTATTTATACACTAGGGACCCCATCTACCATGTATTATTTATATACTAGGGACCTCATCTACCATGTATTATTTATATACTAGGGACCTCATCTACTATGTATTATTTATACACTAGGGACCCCATCTACCATGTATTATTTATACACTAGGGACCCCATCTACCATGTATTATTTATATACTAGGGACCTCATCTACCATGTATTATTTATATACTAGGGATCCCATCTACCATGTATTATTCATATAATAGGGACCCCATCTACCATGTATTATTTATACACTAGGGACCCCATCTACCATGTATTATTTATATACTAGGGACCTCATCTACCATGTATTATTTATATACTAGGGACCTCATCTACTATGTATTATTTATATACTAGGGACCTCATCTACCATGTATTATTTATATACTAGGGACCTCATCTACTATGTATTATTTATATACTAGGGACCTCATCTACTATGTATTATTTATATACTAGGGACCTCATCTACCATGTATTATTTATATACTAGGGACCTCATCTACCATGTATAATTTATATACTAGGGACCTCATCTACCATGTATTATTTATACACTAGGGACCCCAACTACCATGTATTATTTATATACTAGGGACCCCATCTACCATGTATTATTTATATAATAGGGACCCCATCTACCATGTATTATTTATATACTAGGGACCCCATCTACCATGTATTATTTATACACTAGGGACCCCATCTACCATGTATTATTTATACACTAGGGACCCCATCTACCATGTATTATTTATATACTAGGGACCCCATCTACCATGTATTATTTATATACTAGGGACCCCATCTATCATGTATTATTTATACAATAGGGACCCCATCTACCATGTATTATTTATACACTAGGGACCCCATCTACCATGTATTATTTATATACTAGGGACCCCATCTACCATGTATTATATATATATATAATAGGGACCCCATCTACCATGTATTTTTTATATACTAGGGACACCATCTATCATGTATTATTTATACAATAGGGACCCCATCTACCATGTATTATTTATATACTAGGGACCTCATCTACCATGTATTATTTATATACTAGGGCCCCCTTCTACCATGTATTATTCATATAATAGGGACCCCATCTACCATGTATTATTTATACACTAGGGACCCCATCTACCATGTATTATTTATATACTAGGGACCTCATCTACCATGTATTATTTATATACCAGGGACCTCATCTACTATGTATTATTTATATACTAGGGACCTCATCTACCATGTATTATTTATATACTAGGGACCTCATCTACTATGTATTATTTATATACTAGGGACCTCATCTACTATGTATTATTTATATACTAGGGACCTCATCTACCATGTATTATTTATATACTAGGGACCTCATCTACCATATATTATTTATATACTAGGGACCTCATCTACCATGTATTATTTATACACTAGGGACCCCAACTACCATGTATTATTTATATACTAGGGACCCCATCTACCATGTATTATTTATATAATAGGGACCCCATCTACCATGTATTATTTATATACTAGGGACCCCATCTACCATGTATTATTTATATACTAGGGACCCCATCTACCATGTATTATTCATACACTAGGGACCCCATCTACCATGTATTATTTATATACAAGGGACCCCATCTAGCATGTATTATTTATACACTAGGGACCCCATCTACCATGTATTATTTATATAATAGGGACCCATCTACCATGTATTATTTATATACTAGGGACCCCATCTATCATGTATTATTTATACAATAGGGACCCCATCTACCATGTATTATTTATACACTAGGGACCCCATCTACCATGTATTATTTATATACTAGGGACCCCATCTACCATGTATTATTTATATAATAGGGACCACAGCTACCATGTATTTTTTATATACTAGGGACTCCATCTATCATGTATTATTTATACAATAGGGACCCCATCTACCATGTATTATTTATACACTAGGGACCCCATCTACCATGTATTATTTATACACTAGGGACCCCATCTACCATGTATTATTTATACACTAGGGACCCCATCTACCATGTATTATTTATATACTAGGGACCTCATCTACCCTGTATTATTTATATACTAGGGACCTCATCTACTATGTATTATTTATATACTAGGGACCTCATCTACCATGTATTATTTATATACTAGGGACCTCATCTACTATGTATTATTTATATACTAGGGACCTCATCTACCATGTATTATTTATATACTAGGGATCCCATCTACCATGTATTAGTCATATAATAGGGACCCCATCTACCATGTATTATTTATATAATAGGGACCCCATCTACCATGTATTATTTATATAATAGGGACCCCATCTACCATGTATTATTTATACACTAGGTACCCCCTCTACCATGTATTATTTATACACTAGGGACCCCATCTACCATGTATTATTTATACACTAGGGACCCCATCTACCATGTATTATTTATATACTAGGGACCTCATCTACCCTGTATTATTTATATACTAGGGACCTCATCTACTATGTATTATTTATATACTAGGGACCTCATCTACCATGTATTATTTATATACTAGGGACCTCATCTACTATGTATTATTTATATACTAGGGACCTCATCTACCATGTATTATTTATATACTGGGGACCCCATCTACCATGTATTATTTATATACTGGGGACCCCATCTACCATGTATTATTTATATACTAGGAACCCCATCTACCATGTATTATTTATATACTGGGGACCCCATCTACCATGTATTATTTATATACTAGGGACCTCATCTACCATGTATTATTTATATACTAGGGACCTCATCTACCATGTATTATTTATATACTAGGGACCTCATCTACCATGTATTATTTATATACTAGGGACCTCATCTACCATGTATTATTTATATACTGGGGACCCCATCTACCATGTATTATTTATATACTGGGGACTCCATCTACCATGTATTATTTATATACTAGGAACCCCATCTACCATGTATTATTTATATACTAGGGACCTCATCTACCATGTATTATTTATATACTAGGGATCCCATCTACCATGTATTATTCATATAATAGGGACCCCATCTACCATGTATTATTTATATAATAGGGACCCCATCTACCATGTATTATTTATACACTAGGGACCCCATCTACCATGTATTATTTATACACTAGGGATCCCATCTACCATGTATTATTTATACACTAGGGACCCCATCTACCATGTATTATTTATATACTAGGGACCTCATCTACCCTGTATTATTTATATACTAGGGACCTCATCTACTATGTATTATTTATATACTAGGGACCTCATCTACCATGTATTATTTATATACTAGGGACCTCATCTACTATGTATTATTTATATACAAGGGACCTCATCTACCATGTATTATTTATATACTGGGGACCCCATCTACCATGTATTATTTATATACTGGGGACCCCATCTACCATGTATTATTTATATACTAGGAACCCCATCTACCATGTATTATTTATATACTGGGGACCCCATCTACCATGTATTATTTATATACTAGGGACCTCATCTACCATGTATTATTTATATACTAGGGACCTCATCTACCATGTATTATTTATATACTAGGGACCTCATCTACCATGTATTATTTATATACTAGGGACCTCATCTACCATGTATTATTTATATACTGGGGACCCCATCTACCATGTATTATTTATATACTGGGGACTCCATCTACCATGTATTATTTATATACTAGGAACCCCATCTACCATGTATTATTTATATACTGGGGACCCCATCTACCATGTATTATTTATATACTAGGGACCTCATCTACCATGTATTATTTATATACTAGGGACCTCATCTACCATGTATTATTTATATACTGGGGACCCCATCTGCCATGTATTATTTATACACTAGGGACCCCATCTACCATGTGTTATTTATATACTAGGGACCTCATCTACCATGTATTATTTATATACTGGGGACCCCATCTACCATGTATTATTTATATACTAGGGACCCCATCTACCATGTATTATTTATATACTGGGGTGCTGTGAATACATTTTCCAGTTTGGGGCTCCCTTTTGTGGTCAGTGTGGCGATGCAGTTGATTGGTGGAATAAAAGCCACACACCTGTATTGGACTGGCAATCAGGGTCAGATTGGACTATATAACTGAGTAGTTTTCTCTTGTTACTTGCCGGTGCTCAATGGTCTCATGTGTGTTAAGGACGTTCTTTAACCAGCTCTGCTCACTACCAGACCTCCTCTCAGATAAGTGGTCTTTGTACCTCTGCTGTTTGTTTTCCACTTTCTTGTTGTTTTTTCTGCTTTGATACTAATGCTTGATTCCTATTTTGTCTGTGTGGAGTTCTTGGTGGAATGGGATCATTCCCTGCTGGGAGTGTCTGTATACTTAGCTCCATGATTCTGCAAAGTATTGTGTTTGTCATGCTTGGTATTAATTCAGTCCCTCATCTGTATTAGTGTTTTTGGATCCCAGTAACATCAGAGTGCTGATACAGTGGGGGAGAGGTTGTGTGACATCAGGTTTTTTCCATATCAGAAGTGCTGGTATATATTAGGGTTTTTTATGGTTGCAGGCAGTTGCTCCCTCCTATCTTTTCCTATAAAGATAGTTTGGGCCTCACCTTTGCTGAATCTGTCTTTTCTAGCTTTGTATTGTGGTTTTTCTATATCACCTTAGCCTTTTCATGTGGGGGGCCATGTATCTATCTTTGGGAACTGCTCTGAGGCAGATTAGGTTTCTTATATCTCTATCTGTGAGAATATTTAGTTCTCCGGCTGTGTCGAGACGGCTAGGTCATTGTAGGCTCGTCCCACGGCTACTTCTAGTTGTGTGTCAGGATTAGGTCTGCAATCCATTAAGGTTCCAGACACTCTGTTACCATTTGGGATTCCGCATTTTTTGATTCTCCTCGGTCCCTGAATCATAACAGTAGCACCGGCCTCACCTAGATTCCAGGGCATTCAGAAGAAGGAAAAAAAAAAAAAAGTGTGTCAGAATTTTTTTTTCTTGTGTTTTTTTTTTCTGGGTGCCGTGGAGGATCTTGTGCTGCAATGGATGTTACACAATCAATTTTTGAACTTTAAGAACAATTGTAGGTTGTTCTTTGCCTTGAAACCAAAGTCCTCAGGGTCTTCCAGGCAGAGAGTTCAGATTGTTATCTCTTTGCTGCGTGGTGACCCCCAGGATTGGGCCTTTTCTCTGGCGCCTGAAGATCCTGCTCTTGCTGATGTGTTTTGGTTTTTTTTCAGGCTCTAGGGTTGTTATCTGATGAACCTAATGCTATTGATCAAGCCGAGAAATCTTTATTGGCTTTGATCCAGGGTCAAGAACCTGCAGAGATATATTGTCAGAAGTTTCGTAAGTGGGCAGTCCTTACTGAGTGGAATGATGCGTCTCTCTTTCGGAAGGGGTTGGCAGAGCCTGTAAAGGATGTTATGGTGGGCTCTCCTGTCCCCTCTGGTCTCGATGCCTCTATGTCATTGGCCATTCAGATTGATAGACGTTTACGTGAACATAAAACAATGCGTGCAGCGGTTTCGCTCTCAGAACGGTCTCCGGAGCCTATGCAGTGTGATAGGGTCCTTTCTAGGGTGGAACGGCAGGATTTTAGATGGCGGAATAAGCTATGTTTCTTCTGTGGAGATGCCTCTCATACTATTTCTGTCTGCCCTAAGCACGAGAAACAATTTGCCCGTTCATTTACTTTGGGCTGTATATGTCGCGGGCGGAGGGGACGCGCTCGCCACGCTCTGGTCCGGGGCTTCTGCTGCTGCTGCTCGGTGGCTCGAGCGGTGGGCCGGACCCGGGGACTCAAGCAGCTCTGCTCACCCGTGAGTGAAAAGGGATGGTTTGTTTGGGGAGAGAGTTCGTGACGCCACCCACGGGACGTGGTGATGATGGCACCACTGCTGCTGGTGACGGGGATCCCGGGAGAGATGGTAGGGAGCAGCTAGGATGTTGTCTGTCCCCTCCGTGGGTAGGGGGTTGGTGATCCCGGGGCCCGGTGGTGTAACGGGGAGGCTGGATGGCTGGGGTGCAGGGTTGCAGGGACAGCGCAGCGTGGTGCCAGACGGCACTGGTGTACTCACTCAGACAATCAATGACAGAGTCTCTGGTAAACCAAACGGCCGGATGGACGGGTCCCGCAGCCGGCTGCAGTGTTGTTGTGCTCTCCCCGGACGGCTGATGGTGGCTGTCTAGGTGCCATAGGAGCCCGTTTTGCCCGCAGGCGCTGGCCCTTGGATCTCTAGCCTGTGGCGGTGGCTGTATATCCTCACGGTGTGAGCGGTTGCCTTCTGTCGGGACTTGGTTGTTCGGAAACCCCTGGGGTTCCTGTCACACTCGGATTTGACTTTTGACGGCGGCTCCAAGCCTGGTCGGGGTCCGATGGCCCTGCCTGTGTGCTTAGCTTTACTCCGCTCCCTGGTTCGGTACCGGCGGGCCAAGGTCCTTACGGCTCTGCAGAGTTCCACCAACTCCTGCAAACGGCCACCACCGTCTGCCAACCTTGCTGTCAGTGCCTGGGCTCCTACCCAGGCACACGCAGATGTTTCACTCCTCTCACTTTCACCTCCAAAACTAATCTAACACTTTTCCCGCCTCCAGGCCTGTGAACTCCTCGGTGGGTGGGGCCAACCGCCTGGCTCCGCCCCACTTGGTGTGGACATCAGACCTTGGAGGGAGGCAACAAGGGTTTTTGATTGACTGTTGTAACTGTCTAGGGTGGGGGGTGTGTATGTTGGTATGTATGTGACTACCTGGCTAGTCCAGGGCGTCACACTCCCCCTTGGTAAAATGCAGACCATCCGCGGGCTGCCCGTCCATCACCGGTTTTATTTTTTTTCAAACTGCAAAAGATAAATAACATATTAAACATTTAACGTAAGTATGTTTTCAAATCTTCCCTTACGGGAGGTACAGTGCTTTAACGTTTCAAACATTTTTATTAAAACGGACGGGTTCATGGTCATCCGCTCCCCCACCCAAATAACCTGATCCCTGATGCTGCCCCTAAGAAACGGGCAGCACCCCTCTTCCCCAGTCCTGGTCCAGGTTACCCGAGCGGGAACGGGTACGGTGTCTCGCACCCGGCTGTCACTTCAGGGGACCCCACGTCCAGGGGGACCCCTGACCCCCGGAGGATGGCCACCGGTCCTGGTGGTGGCCGGGCCCCAGCCTGCTCTGCTGCGGGCCCTTCCTCCAATCTGCCTCTCCGGAGGTGGCACGTACGGAAACCAGCCCACCAAACTATTTACAAACCCACAAGTTCGTGGGTGGCCTGCACGTTCTCGGCCATGTTTATGAGCAGTTTCTCATGTGGCGGTAAAAACACAGAGAGTCCATCCGGGGACAACTTGTCTTAAAACGGACGGCAATCTGGTGAAACTTCGGTTTGATTTACGTTCATTCAATGAAAAAAACAGTGCTGAGGGTCCCAACGGGGACAACTTTGTTGCAACTGAGGACCGCTGCCGATTCAACTCTCTTCAGAATAAACGCGGGCATTCACATCCGCTCTCCTGCCCAGGAGCCAGGACCACTTGGGTGCCCACAGCGCCGGCTACGACCAGCCTCTCATACTGCCGTGGGCCCCACCGATCAGTGGCCTGCTCTGGATCAGCCGGTGTGGGGGACAGGCCCAGCTGGGGTCCCTTCGTGTCGGCTACGACCGGCACCTTCAGTAATGAGGGACTCCACTGTGACATGGCCTGCTCTGCCGCTTGGCAGCTGCGTCCCCGCCGTGCTTCAGCCGAGGCCGGGTGTCTGGACTTCTGGGCGAGGGTCGCCTCCGTTGCGGCCGGGTGGACTGCCGGGGCCGTCGTCATCTCCGTCGCGGCCGGGATGGAAGTCGGGACGGGTGCCAGGGTGATGACAAAGGTAAGGCCTGGGGGCCCTAGGTCTGGGCCCTCTCCCACGGACGCTGCGGGCTCCGCTACCGGTGGCAGGGGTAACGGGTCGGTCGGGGTGTTGGCTGCGGGCAAAAGGCCCTGAGGGGCATTTTGAGTACCTAGTGATGCCCTTTGGGCTTACTAATGCCCCTTCCGTCTTTCAATCTTTCATGAATTAAATTTTCCGGGACTTTGTGGACAAGTTTTTGATTGTCTATTTGGATGATTTTGATTTTTTCTCACGACTGGGATTCGCATGTTGAACAGGTTCGGACAGTATTTCAGGTTCTCAGGGATAATGCATTATATGTCAAGGGATCGAAATGTCTGTTTGGCGTACAAAAGGTCTCTTTTTTGGGGTTTATTTTGTCCCCATCTTCTATTGGGATGGATCCGGTCAAGGTCCAAGGTCCATTCATGATTGGGTACAACCTACTTCTTTGAAAAGCCTTTGGAAGTTTTTCTGTGTTGCTAATTTCTATCGAAAATTCATAGGCAATTTTTCCAGTATTGTCAAGACATTGACTGATTTGACCAAGAAGGGAGCTGATGTTGTGAATTGGTCTTCAGAGACAGTCTTGGCTGTTCAGGAGCTGAAAAGGAGGTTTACTTCTGCTCCGGTCTTGCGGCAGCCTGATGTGTCTATTCCTTTTCAGGTAGAGATCGATGCCTCGGAGATCGAAGCTGGGGCTGTCTTGTCTCAAAGAGACCCTGTGACTTCTAAAATTAGACCCTGTGCTTTTTTCCCCCGGACATTTTCACCACCGGAGTGATGATGTGGGGAATCGGGAGTTATTGGCTATGAAGTGGGCTTTTGAAGAATGACTACATTGGCTGGAGGGGGCGAGACATCAAATTGTAGTACTTACTGATCATAAGAATTTGATCTATCTTGAATCTGCCAAGAGGTTGAATCCTAGGCAGGCTAGATGGGCCTTGTTTTTCACGCGCTTTAATTTTGTGCTCTCTAATATTCTGGGTACTAAGAATATTAAGGCGGATGCCCTTTCTAGGAGTTTCTTTGCTGATTTTCTGGATGGTACCGAGCCTGTTACCATCCTGCACAAGGGAGTGATTCTCTCTGCGATTTCACCCGATTTGAGACTTGCTCTTGAGGAATTTCAGGAGAACAAACCTGAAAGATGTCCAGGAGGGAAATTGTATGTTCCTGACCAATGGAGGAGTAGAGTGATGTCTGAAGTTCATTGTTCTGTGTTGGCTGGTCATCCTGGGATTTTTGGCACCAGGGATTTAGTGAGTAGGTCCTTTTGGTGGCCTTCTCTGTCTCGTGATGTGAGGAGTTTTGTGCAGTCCTGTGAGATCTGTTCTAGATCCAAGTCTTCTTGTTCTCGTTCTAGTGGACTATTATTGCCGTTGCCAGTGCCTAAGAGACCATGGACTCACATCTTTATGGATTTTATTTCTGATGTCCCTGTTTCTCAGGGGATGATGGTTATTTGGGTAATCTGTGATAGATTTTCCAAAATGATTCATTTGGTGCCACTGCCTAAGTTGCCATCAGCTTCGTAGTTAGTACCTTTGTTTCTTCGTCTGGTGGTTCGTTTGCATGGTATTCCTGAGAATGTTGTGTCCGATAGGGGAGTCCAGTTTGTGTCTAGATTTTGGAGAGCTATTTATTCTGGGCTGGGAATTGAGTTGTCCTTCTCCTCTGCATTTCATCCTCAGACCAATGGACAGACTGAAAGGACAAATCAGACTTTGGAGACCTATTTGTAATGTTTTCTGTCGGCTGATCAGGACCACTGGGTTCCTTTTTTGTCCTTGGCTGAGTTTGCTCTTAATAATAGAGCTAGTTTGGCCACTTTGAGGTCTCCTTTTTTTTGCAATTTCGGGTTTCATCCTCGGTTTTCTTCGGGGCAGATGGAGGCTTCCACCTGCCCGGGTGTTGATTCGGCAGTGGAGAAAATGCAGCATATTTGGGATCAAGTGGTGGATAAATTGTCCCACTCCCAGGAAAATGCCCAACGGTTTGCCAACCGACGTAGGACTGTGGGTCCCCGGTTTAAGGTAGGGGACTTGGCTTTGTTGTCTTCCAGACATGTTCCTATGACAGTTTCTTCTCCGAAATATAAGCCAAGGTTTATTGGACCTTATAGAATTTCGAGGGTAATTAATCCTATTTCTTTCCGTTTGGCTCTTCCAGAGACTTTCAAGATTCATAATGTCTTTCATAAGTCTTTGTTGAAAAAATATGTTGAACCAGTAGTGCCCATGGCTGCGCCTCCTGATCCTGTGTTGGTCGAAGGGGATCTGGAACATGTAGTGGAAAAAAATTTGGATTCCCGTATTGCTAAACAGAAGCTCCAGTATCTGGTCAAGTGAAAAGGTTGTGGTCAGGAGGATAATTCTTGGGTAGTTGCTTCCGACATACATGCTGTTCGCTTGATCTGTGCTTTTCATCAAGCCCATCCTGACAAACCCGGGGGTTCCGGTGAGGGTTCGGTGACCCCTCCTTAAGGGGGGGTACTGTTGTGAATACATTTTTCAGTTTGGGGCTCCCTCTTGTGGTCAGTGCTGGCGGTGCAGTTGATTGGTGGAATGAAAGCCTCACACCTGTAGAGGACTGGCAATCAGGGTCAGATTGGGACTATATAACTGAGTAGTTTTCTCTTGTTACTTGCCGGTGCTCAATGGTCTCCTGTGTGTTAACGACATTCTGTAACCAGCTCTGCTCACTACCAGACATCCTCTCAGATAAGTGGTCTTTGTACCTCTGCTGTTTGTTTACCATTTTCTTGTTGTTTTTTCTGCTTTGATAATAATGCTTGATTCCATTTTGTCTGTGTGGAGTTCTTGGTGGAATGGGATCATTCCCTGCTGGGAGTGTCTGTATACTTAGCTCCATGATTCTGCAAGGTATTGTGTTTGTCATGCTTGGTATTAATTCAGTCCCTCATCTGTATTTGTGTTTTTGAATCCCAGTAACATCAGAGTGCTGATACAGTGGGGGAGAAGTTGTGTGACCTCAGGATTTTTCCATATCAGAAGTGCTGGTATATATTAGGGTTTTTTACAGTTGCAGACAGTTTCTCCTTACTATCCTTTCCTATAAAGATAGTTTGGACCTCACCTTTGCTGAATCTGTCTTTTCTAGCTTTGAATTGTGTTTTTCTATATCACCGTAGCTTTTACATGTGGGGGGCTATGTATCTATCTTTGGGAACTGCTCTGATGCAGATTAGCTTTCTTATATCTCTATCTGTGAGAATATTTAGTTCTCTGGCTGTGTTGAGATGACTAGGTCATCGTAGGCTTGTCCCACGGCTACTTCTAGTTGTGTGTCAGGATTAGGTCTGCAATCCATTAAGGTTCCAGACACTCTGTTACCATTTGGGATTCCGCATTTTTGATCCTCCTCGGTCTCTGAATCATAACACTAGGGACACTCATCTACCATGTATTATTTATATACTAGGGACCCCATCTATCGTGTATCTAATATATAAAGCTGAATGTGTGTGTGTGTGTGTGTGTATCCGGGATTGTCATCTGCACCGTCGCAGCTACAGCTACAAAAGTTTGCACACTCACACTTCTGGACCCCGAGAGCGTCATAGGCTATGCTTTAAGGGGAAATTTTAACCCTGCGCTTTACAGTTATGCACCAAAAAACCTGCCTCCATTAAAGCAAATGGAGCTGGGAGCCACAGTGCAGCCAGAACTTCAGAAGAATGCGCAGACACGCCCTTAAATGGAATGTTGGCGTGTCACAATGCAGTCAGGGAAAGAGAGAGACACAAACAGGGTAAGAAACAGACATAGTCCGGGTAAGAGACAGACACAAAGAGACAGACACAGACAAAGAGACAGACTGACATGGAAACAGACAGACAGGGAAAGAGAGGGAAAGAGAGAGACAGGTTAAGAGACAGACACAGACAGGTAAAGAGACAGAGACAGGGAAAGAGACAGACAGGGAAAGAGAGGGAAAGAGACAGACAGGGAAAGAGAGGAGAAAGAGACAGACAGGGAAAGTGACAGAGATAGATAGACAGACAGGGAAAGAGATAGAGATAGAGACAGAGACAGACAGAGTAAGAGACAGACAGACAAAGAGAGAGACAGAGAGATATATACAGAGGGGGGGAGACAGACAGAGAATGGGAGAGAAACAGAGAGAGAGTTACTATCCCGGGCAGCGCCAGGTGCTATGTTGTGAGGCGGAATTTTAACCCCGCGCGTTCCAATTTACCAATCAATTTTGCCCCTATCTACATATTGAGGAATAAGTGAAACGAAAAGTGTTGGGGGCAAATTGACAGCTCCAGATGTGAACAAAAGGGACTTAAAGAATGAGAGCGATGGCACCAAAGAGTATATACCGTCCAGTTGCTAAGGTGGGGCCCCGACATGGGATACTCACCACACTCGGGGATATGAACACACACACAAAATGCGCCACACACTACCACGTGCTTGAACACATATACCACCCTCAGCACACATCTCACCATGTGAAACAATTTAATAATTACATTTCTATCTATTTGTTTTGTGGTGTTTGTGTGCAGAATACATTTTTGTTAATACTTTCTATTTTGTTAACAGCAGTTATTAACCCGGGCGAAGCCGGGTAGTACAGCTAGTCTAATATATACTTGGGACCCCATCTACCATGTATTATTTATATACTAGGGACCCCATCTACCATGTATTATTTATACACTAGGGACCCCATCTACCATGTATTATTTATACACTAGGGACCCCATCTACCATGTATGATTTATATACTAGGGACCCCATCTACCGTGTATTATTTATATAATAGGGACCCCATCTACCATGTATTATTTATATAATAGGGACCCCATCTACCATGTATTATTTATATACTAGGGACCCCATCTACCGTGTATTATTTATATACTAGGGACCCCATCTACCATGTATGATTTATATACTAGGGACCCCATCTACCATGTATGATTTATATACTAGGGACCCCATCTACCATGTATTATTTATATAATAGGGACCCCATCTACCATGTATTATTTATATACTAGGGACCCCATCTACCGTGTATTATTTATATACTAGGGACCCCATCTACCATGTATGATTTATATACTAGGGACCCCATCTACCATGTATGATTTATATACTAGGGACCCCATCTACCATGTATTATTTATATACTAGGGACCCCATCTACCGTGTATTATTTATATACTAGAGACCCCATCTACCGTGTATTATTTATATACTAGGGGCCCCATCTACCGTGTATTATTTATATACTAGGGATCCCATCTACCGTGTATTATTTATATAATAGGGACCCCATCTACCATGTATTATTTATATAATAGGGACCCCATCTACCATGCATTATTTATATACTAGGGACCCCCATCTATCATGTACTATTTATGTACTAGGGACCGCATCTACCATGTATTATTTATACACTAGGGACCCCATCTACCATGTATTATTTATACACTAGGGACCTCATCTACCATGTATTATTTATATACTAGGGATCCCATCTACCGTGTATTATTTATATAATAGGGATCCCATCTACCATGTATTATTTATATAATAGGGACCCCATCTACCATGTATTATTTATACACTAGGGACCCCATCTACCATGTATTATTTATATAATAGGGATCCCATCTACCATGTATTATTTATATAATAGGGACCCCATCTACCATGCATTATTTATATACTAGGGACCCCATCTACCATGTATTATTTATATACTAGGGATCCCATCTACCATGTATTATTTATATAATAGGGACCCCATCTACCATGTATTATTTATACACTAGGGACCCCATCTACCAAGTATTATTTATATAATAGGGATCCCATCTACCATGTATTATTTATATAATAGGGACCCCATCTACCATGCATTATTTATATACTAGGGACCCCATCTACCATGTATTATTTATATACTAGGGATCCCATCTACCGTGTATTATTTATATAATAGGGATCCCATCTACCGTGTATTATTTATATACTAGGGATCCCATCTACCGTGTATTATTTATATACTAGGGACCCCATCTACCATGTATTATTTATATAATAGGGATCCCATCTACCATGTATTATTTATATACTAGGGACCCCATCTACCATGTATTATTTATATAATAGGGACCCCATCTACCATGTATTATTTATACACTAGGGACCCCATCTACCATGTATTATTTATATAATAGGGATCCCATCTACCATGTATTATTTATATAATAGGGACCCCATCTACCATGCATTATTTATATACTAGGGACCCCATCTACCATGTATTATTTATATACTAGGGATCCCATCTACCGTGTATTATTTATATAATAGGGATCCCATCTACCGTGTATTATTTATATACTAGGGATCCCATCTACCGTGTATTATTTATATACTAGGGACCCCATCTACCATGTATTATTTATATAATAGGGATCCCATCTACCATGCATTATTTATATACTAGGGACCCCATCTACCATGTATTATTTATATAATAGGGACCCCATCTACCATGTATTATTTATATAATAGGGACCCCATCTACCATGTATTATTTATATACTAGGGACCCCATCTACCATGTATTATTTATATAATAGGGATCCCATCTACCATGTATTATTTATATACTAGGGACCCCATCTACCGTGTATTATTTATATACTAGGGATCCCATCTACCGTGTATTATTTATATAATAGGGATCCCATCTACCGTGTATTATTTATATACTAGGGATCCCATCTACCGTGTATTATTTATATACTAGGGATCCCATCTACCATGTATTATTTATATAATAGGGACCCCATCTACCATGTATTATTTATACACTAGGGACCCCATCTACCTTGTATTATTTATACACTAGGGACCCCATCTACCATGTATTATTTATATACTAGGGACCCCATCTACCATGTATTATTTATATACTAGGGACCCCATCTACCATGTATGATTTATATACTAGGGACCCCATCTACCTTGTATTATTTATATACTAGGGACCCCATCTACCTTGTATTATTTATATACTAGGGACCCCATCTACCATGTATTATTTATATACTAGGGACCCCATCTACCATGTATTATTTATATACTAGGGACCTCATCTACCATGTATTATTTATATACTAGGGACCTCATCTACCATGTATTATTTATATACTAGGGACCCCATCTACCTTGTATTATTTATATACTAGGGACCCCATCTACCATGTATTATTTATATACTAGGGACCTCATCTACCATGTATTATTTATATACTAGGGACCCCATCTACCATGTATTATTTATATACTAGGGACCCCATCTACCATGTATTATTTATATACTAGGGACCCCATCTACCATGTATTATTTATATACTAGGGACCCCATCTACCATGTATGATTTATATACTAGGGACCCCATCTACCATGTATTATTTATATACGAGGGACCCCATCTACCATGTATTATTTATATACGAGGGACCCCATCTACCATGTATTATTTATATACTAGGGACCCCATCTACCATGTATTATTTATATACTAGGGACCCCATCTACCATGTATGATTTATATACTAGGGACCCCATCTACCATGTATGATTTATATACTAGGGACCCCGTCTACCATGTATTATTTATATACTAGGGACCCCATCTACCATGTTTTATTTATATACTAGGGACCCCATCTACCATGTTTTATTTATATACTAGGGACCCCATCTACCATGTATTATTTATATACTAGGGACCCCATCTACCATGTATGATTTATATACTAGGGACCCCGTCTACCATGTATTATTCATATACTAGGGACCCCGTCTACCATGTATTATTTATATACTAGGGACCCCGTCTACCATGTGTTATTTATATACTAGGGACCCCATCTATCATGTATTATTTATATACTAGGGACCCCATCTACCATGTATTATTTATATACTAGGGACCCCATCTACCATGTATTATTTATATACCAGGGACCCCATCTATCATGTATTATTAATACACTAGGGACCTCATTTACCATGTATTATTTATATACTAGGGACCCCATCTACCATTTATTATTTATATACTAGGGACCCCATCTACCATTTATTATTTATATACTAGGGACCCCATCTACCATGTATTATTTATACACTAGGGACCCCATCTACCATGTGTTATTTATACACTAGGGACCCCATCTACCATGTATTATTTATATACTAGGGACCCCATCTACCATGTATTATTTATACACTAGGGACCCCATCTACCATGTATTATTTATATACTAGGGACCCCATCTACCATGTATTATTTATATACTAGGGACCCCCATCTACCATGTATTTTTTGGACCTTTGGACCTGGGTATACCTACCACCTCTGCACTTCTTGTAGCTATGCACCAGTTGGCTTGGATGTGCGGTAACACAGTACAACACCCAGCTGTGCAATTTTTAGGGTGCATTCGGAAAGGTCATAGAGTGAACCCTAAGTAGTGAGCAGTGATGGTAGAGATGTCCTGGACGTGGCTGCACGTGTAACCTCTGATGAGTGGCGACAGTGCGGACTTGGTGGCCGTGCAGGACTGGTGCATATGTGTCCTCTGCGAACATCAGCCCCTAACATGATATTCTGCAAAAAATGGTTATCAGATGCAACTTATCTCCAGAAATGTGTGAAATAGTCTCCGGCTGATAGTGATCTGTGCCCCGACCGCTCGCTGGGCCCTCAGATCAGAACATCAGCAGTAAAGCGATGCAATCTCTTCTGTTCTTATTACCAGGAAGGATGGGGGAAACCAGAACAGCTGCTAACCTGCCTGACACTCAGCTTTCCTGCACCACTGACAGGCAAATCTTCCACTTTCCGCGGATGCTGATAGGTTGCACTGCACAGCTGGGCATACGTTATGGTACCAGGAAATTTGTGTGGCAGCTTCTGTAGGCAATGTAATGACGGAATTCTGAATGGCAGCCATCTTTGCCGAAATCAGATATACTAACGTCTGGGTACGGTTTTTTGGATCCTCTCCTATGGACCCCACAGCCTATACTATAGTATGGGAGTATATAGAGGAGCTGTCCAGAGCTACAGCAACAATTTTTAGCCTCATTTGGCCCTGCTATGTAGTATCTCTATAGAGCAGTATTGTGTACATACTGTATGACAGTATGCTTATTGTAAAACAGCGTTATGCAGCAACCATATGACATTGTATGAGAGTATACTTACAATGTAGCAGTTTTATGTAGGCACCATATGACACTGTACGTACCATAGAACAGTATTATGTATGCACTGTATGACCTTATGCTTACAATTTAGCAGCATTGTGTAGGCACTGTATGATAGTATAATTACACTAAAGCAGTATTATAGGTAGGCACCGTGTGTTTACCATATAGCAGTATTATTTATTCACTATATAGTATATGTGTCAATCCTGGAACTTAAGGTGGTGTCACACATAGCGACAACGACATCGCTGCTAAGTCACCATTTTCTGTGACGTTGCAGCGACGTCCCGTCGCTGTCGCTGTGTGTGACATCCAGCAACGACCTGGCCCCTGCTGTGAAGTCTCTGGTCATTGCTGAATGTCCTGCTTTATTTTTTGCTCGTTGCTCTCCCGTTTTGAAGCGCACATCGCTGTGTGTGACAGCAAGAGAGCGACGAACTGAAGCGAGCAGAGAGCCGGCTTCTGGCAGCCTGCGGTAAGCTGTAACCATGGTAAACATCGGGTAACCAAGAAGCCCTTTCCTTGGTTACCCGATATTTACTTTAGTTACTAGCGTCCGCCGCTCTCACGCTGCCAGTGCCGGCTCCCTGCTCTCTGCATACGTAGCTGGAGTACACATCGGGTAATTAACCCGATGAGTACTCTGGCTAGGAGTGCAGGGAACAGGGAGCCTGCACTGGCAGCGTGAGAGCGGCAGACGCTAGTAACTAAGGTAAATATCGGGTAACCAAGAGAAGTGCTTTCCTTGGTTACCCGATATTTACCTTAGTTACACTTCCACGTGTCGCTGCTGGCTGGGGGCTGGTCACTGGTGAGATCTGCCTGTTTGACAGCTCACCAGCGACCATGTAACGACGCAGCAGCGATCCTGATAAGGGCAGATCGCTGGTCGTGATCGCTGCTGCGTCGCTATGTGTGACACCACCTTTACCCTGCTCATCCCGATTGCCCTGGTGCGGTGGCAATTGGAGGAGTTAAATGCAGCGCACAGCTGCCACGCCCTAGATTACTAACGGGAGGTGTCTGAGACCCCCATCACTAATCTGTAAGTGAAAAGAAACAAGCATTGAAAAAATGTGTAACTGCAATAATTTTCTGGGAGAAATACTTCATTTTCTAGAACGATTTCAAGGGAGCCAACACTTTCGGCCATGCCTGTATGTGAGCACTGTAAGCAAGATAATGACATTTATGGGCACTGTATAGCCAGATTATGTTATTGTTATATTGCATTATTAAACGGAACTGAACACCCTTATGTGGGTACTGAATAACATTAATATGTGGTTACCCTGTAATCACAGTACGGTGGTATTATGTGAGCTTGGTATGATGGTATTATGTAAGTGCTGTATGATGATGAGCTACCATATATCATTATTATGTAGTCTCTATGTAGCAGTATTACATGTAGCATAGGTATTATAAAGGCATGGTATAAGAGTACTAGATGGTGACCTCAGGGTATGCTTGGCAGTGATGGCTTTAGCTCTGGTACAGTTAGGGACATACACACGGCGCTGGACGGACCGCACCAGATGATCACACACCTGTACATTATATGCTGTATCCCCAGCACTACGGCCAGATATAGTAAATGAATAATAAGGACACAATTAGATGATGAAGTGCTACAAGCCTCGCTCAGTGAAAACAGTATTTCTATAGAAAGAGGTGATTACACACAAACAGGTGAACACCAGTGTACTCAGCGACAGTCTCCCATATACAGTGCGCAGGGTACAGGTATATACTCAGTGCTGCGGATAATATCTAGGTTACACAGTGGTGTAACAAAATCTCCATTGTACATAGTGCTGCACAAAGTCTCAGGTGCTCATAAGTCTCCTGTGTAACTCCTGCTGGTTCAGTCTCTGGTGTACTCAGTGCTAGTTCAGCATTGTACACAATGCTAGTTCTCAGTCTCCCGTGTTTGCCCACAGTCTGCGCTCTGCTTGTTGAGGGTCTGCAGTATACACAGTGCTTGGTCTCAGTCCCCCGTGTTTGCTCATTTTGTGCAGTATGCGCTCTGCTTGTCCAGGGTCTGCAGTATACACAGTGCTGGTTCTCCGTCTCCAGTGTTTGCCCACAGTTTGTGCTCTGCTTGTCCAGGGTCTGCAGTATACACAGTGCTGGTTTTCAGTCTCCCGTGTTTGCAAACAGTCTGCGCTCTGCTTGTTCAGGGTCTGCAGTATACACAGTGCTGGTTCTCAGTCTCCCGTGTTTGCCCACAGTTTGTGCTCTGCTTGTTCAGGGTCTGCAGTTTACACGGTGCTGGTTCTCAGTCTGCCGTGTTTGCCCACAGTATGCAGTATGCGCTCTGCTTGTTCAGTATCTGCAGTATTCACTGTGCTAGTTCAAAGTCTCCAGTGTTTGTTCACTGTCTGCAGTCTACGCTTTGCTTGTTCAGGGTCTGCAGTATACACAGTGCTGGTTATCAGTTTCCAGTGTTTGCTCAGTCTGCGCTCTGCTTGTTTATGGTCTGCAGTATACACAGTGCTGGTTCTCAGTCACCAGTGTTTTCTCACTGTCTGCAGTATGCGCTCTGCCTATTCAGGGTCTGCAGTATGCACAATGCTGGTTATCAGTCTCCAGTGTTTGATCAGTCTGCGCTCTGCTTGTTAAGGGTCTGCAGTATGCACTCTGTTCAGGGTGTGCAGTATACACTGTGCTGGTTCTCAGTCTCCAGTGTTTTTCACTGTTTGTCGTATGCACTCTGCTTGTTCAGGGTCTGCAGTATGCACAATGTTGGTTATCAGTTTCCATTGTTTGCTCACTGTCTGCAGTTTGTGCTCTGCTTGTTCAGGGTCTGCAGTATACACAATGCTGATTATCAGTCTCCAGTATTTGCTCTGTCTGTGCTCTGTTTGCTCAGCGTTTGCAGTATACACAGTGCTGGTTATCAGTCTCCAGTGTTAGCTCTGTCTGTGCTCTGCTTGTTCAGGGTTTGCAGTATAGACAATGCTGGTTATCAGTCACCAGTGTTTGCTCACTGTCTGCAGTCTTTACTCTGCTTGTTCAGGGTCTGCAGTATACACTGGGCTGGCTCAGTCTGCAGGTGTACACTGATGGCTCAGTAGCTAATACATGGCGTTGGTTAACTCACCTGTTCACATACAGCAGGCTCAAATTGCTACTTCAAGGACTCAGTCTATAATCACAACCCAATAAGACCAGTGTATACATGGCTGGTTAGTTTTGGGCCATCTTGCTTTTAGGGGCACATTATACTAGTACTGTCAGGGGTGGGCACATTGCCAGCACAACACAAAATACAGTTTCTGCTCTAACATTATTCAATTAGCTATGAAAATCTCAAATACAGGGCTTCTAAACCATAATTATAGCTGTAACTGTTCATCAATGTTCTCTGTTAAATCAATTTGCAGACACTGCTTGGTCTGCCGCCATCCGATTGACATACATCTATAAAAGGCAACGCAGAGATGTCAATAGGCAAGACCCTATAAAGGGCGGGCATCAATAATACACCAAAATAATAGCATCTGTAACAGTATATTGCCGCACTGATGGTTTGCAATGATGCGATGGAGCGTCAGATATGGACAGTCAGTGGCAATAGGGCACGACCTGGTGCTCCTTATGGCTGCTGCTGGTACTGGCTTTCTGTGGCAGTGAAGAAGTCCTCCAAGACGCCTTGCAAATATTCAAAGGTTGGTCGCTGCTCTGCGTTTTGCTGCCAGCACTGCAGCATGATGCCATACAGCTCCGGAGGGCAATTAGCCGGGCACGGCATGCGATACCCACGCTCCAGAGCCGTGATTACTTCAAGATTGGACATTCCTGAAAGAAGAGCAAATAATTTGTATTCACTTCGCCATCGCATGTCATGCCATTGTACATCGCCTGTTCGTCTGGGGGACATACTTTTCGCTAATTCCTTCTTTTACTTGGTTCTGCCCACAAATTACCCACGTCCACTAAGGCTGCTTTCACACCTCCGGTTTCTGCAATGCGGCACAATCCTGCACTTTGCAGGTAAATCGCAACCGTTTTTTTATGCTGCCGGTTGCGTTTTTTCTGCATAGACTTTAATTAGTGCCGCATTGTGCCGCAAGGCCTTGCGTTCCATCCGGTTTTTGGCGCATGCGGCAGATTTAGCCGATGCGGCGGCCGGATGGAACGTTGCCTGGCACGTTTTTTCGTGCGGCAAATAAACCGCATCGCGCCGCATTCGGCCGATGCGGCGCATTTTTCAATGCACGCCTATGGCGGCCGGATGCGGCAAAAACCGCATCTGGCTGCTGCATGCGGTTTTTGCCACTGCGCATGCTCAGTAGTATGCCGCAAGCGGCAAAAACCGAACGGGCCGCATGGGAAAAACTTATGCAAAGGATGCGGTGTTTTCACCGCATCCGTTGCATAGCTTACACAGCCGGATTGAGCCGCACAGCTCAAGCCGGATATGTGAAAGCAGCCTAAAAGAGCCTGCAAAATATGATGCTCTCACCTGGATATGGGGTCCTTCCATAGGTGATAATTTCAGTCATTAAGATGCCAAATGACCAGACGTCAGATTTGATGGTGAATGAGCCATAGTTCGCTGCCTCCGGTGATGTCCATTTAATGGGAAATTTGGCCCCTAAAATATCAATAACATAGCTGTATAGATGCCACCTGACTTTACCAGCCATAGTGCCCATTTACAGTGGCCTCCACAGTGCCAGTCATTGTGCACCGACTCAGTGCCCTTTTCGATGCCAGCAGGCTCCAGCTGAGAGCTCTGCTCGTCCCCATTACTGCTCCGATACTTACCCTCTCGTGCTGTATACTCGCTGTCCTCGATCACTCGGGCTAATCCGAAATCTGCGATTTTACATGCCAGAGATGCGGACACCAAGCAATTTGCGGCTCTGAGATCCCGGTGGATGTAATTCTTCTGTTCAATGAACCACATTCCTTCCGAAATCTGCATCCGTAAAAAGCAAGAATGTAGGAAATAATAAGAAAAAAGACGTGATCACGGAGGTGGCACTAATACTGCCCGACTCTGTAAGCCTCACCTGGGCGGAAAAGTCGATAAGCTGCGGCAGTGACAGGCAATTGCCTTCCTGGCTCTTGAGGAAGTCTAGAAGGCTGCCCTTCTCCATGTACTCAGTAATGATATATATGGGCTCCTCCTGGGTAACTACAGCATGGAGGCGAACAAGGCGGTCATGCTGCAAGCCCTTCATAAGGTTGGCTTCCTCCAAAAAGGCCTCAGGAGACATGCTGCCCGGCTTCATGGTTTTCACAGCCACCTGTGTGTGCCCATTGTATGTCGCTGTGGGTGAGAGATGGCACAAAGGTGAGCATACAATAATCAGGGAGTCTATCTAAGCCTTCATGTATCATACTGTCTGATCGGCTTGTATGATACTGTTTGGTGACCAGGAATCTCTAAGCTAATTGTGTGTGAGGTTTAGATACAGCAGCCGAGCAGACACTATCATGTGTACACTGTGTGCTTATTTGTCGTATCTAATCCTATAATTTGTGATATAGAGCACTAAGTATATTGTGTGTAATATGGATCTATGTCTAATCAGTGATCTCAGATGGGTATCTAAGTCTATCATGTGCGATTCTGACTGATAAGCCACTGTATCTAAGTCTATTATGTGTGATACTGTGTTTGAAGTTGGAAAATGTAAGTCCTTCATGTGTCATCTGAGCTGTTTTATCTAAAGGCCCAGTCACACACAACGACTTACCAGCGATCCCGAAAACGATATTGACCTGATAGGGATCGCTGGTAGGTCGCAGGTGAGATGTCACACAGTCAGATCTTACCAGCGATGCAGTAACGATACAGGTCGCAGTAGTGACCTGTATAACGATCTCAGCAGTCACTGTGACCCTGTCACACAGTGTCAAACACAGCGATGTGTCCTGCACAGCAGGACATCGCCTTTGAAGAAAATGGCCCTGACTATTCTGCAACGACCGGCGACCTCACAGCAGGGACCTGATCACTGGTAGGTGTCACACATAATAAGATCGCTAACGGGACCGTGACTCAGCAGCGATCTCTCTAGTGATCTCGTTATGTGTGACGGTACCTTAAGTTTCTCATATCTGTCTGCAACAAAATGGGGAATCCAAGCCACTCCTGTATGATACTGTCTCCAAAGATGGTGTATCTAAGCCTTTTAATGAGTGATACTGTTTACTGAGCACTTACCCAACCAAACATCTCCAAACTGTCCAGCTCCAAGCTTCTTCTCCAGTTTCAGTGAGTCCCTTGAGACCTCCCAAGCGTCCTTCTCCCATGGTTTCTGTGGACGAGCCGTCTTACATGCCTTGGTGAGATACTGGCACAGCCCATCCATATTGCCTGAAAACGTAAATAATCAGACATAAAGCCTTAAAGGGGTATTCCCATCTCCAAGATCGTATCCCAATATGTAGTAGGTGTAATAATAATAATCTTAGCAAATACCTCTAAAGCCTGCTTTACACCTTACAATTAAGCATACAATATCGCATGCGATGTGACACGCCCCCATCGTATGTGTGGCATGTTCAATTTGTTGACCGTGTCGCACAGACGATTAATTGCCATCATACGTACTTACCTACCATACGACCTCGATGTGGGCGGCGAACATCCAGTTCCTGAAGGGGGTTGGACGTTCGGCGTCACAGCAACGTCACACGGCAGTTGGCCAATAGAAGCGGAGGGGCGGAGATGAGCGGAACGTAAACATCCCGCCCACCTCCTTCCTTCCGCATTGTCGGCGGGAGCCGCAGGACGCAGGTAAGCTGTGTTCATCGTTCCCGGGGTGTCACACGGAGCGATGTGTGCTGCCTTGGGAACATTGAACAACCTGACGTTCAATTTTTAGGTTTTGAACGACGTGTATGCGATCAACGTTTATTCGTTCAATTGCAATCGCACATAGCTGTCGCACACTACAATATCACTAACGATGCCAGATGTGCGTCACTTACGACGTGACCCCGTCGACACATCGTTAAATATATTGTAGCGTGTAAAGCCCACTTAATTAGAAATGTAGTATAGTTTTCCTGATATAACCATGTCTCTTACCTCATGTGCAGGGCATTGCAGCTTAGGTATCCATGGTAATGACCACAAGCAACTAACAGTCACTATATGAGTGGTTATAACTATGGATACCACAGCTGCAATGCCCTGCACATGAGGTAAGTGACAGCTTAATCAGGAGAACTATACTACATTTCTAATTGGATATATTTGCTAATACTATTATTATTACACCTACTACATATTTGGATAGGATCTTGGAAATGGGAATAATAATTTAAAGGGACTTTGTCACCAGGTTTTTTCTCCCTGATCTGAGCGCAGCATAATGTAGGAACAGAGACCCTGATTCCAGCGATGTGTCACTGAGCTGTTTGCTGTTATTCTGATAAAATCAATGTTTTCTCTGCTGCAGATCTAGCAGTTATACAGAGCTTATGAATATGCTGGACTACCTGACAGCACGCCAAGTAGTCCTGTAATGATAATCAGTGATATTATCAAAACTACACTAAGCAGCCCAGTAAGTGGCACATTGCTGGAATCAGGATCTCTGCCCCCACGCTATGTTGCTTTCAGATTAGGTGGTAAAAACCTGGTGACAGATTCCCATTAATCTACCGTCACTTCACTTACAAATTTTTACAACCCTTTCTTGGGAAAACTATGTGAAATAATTTATTGTTTCCTAATGTAATTATATTCCAGGTCACAGCCTTGTTTACTGCTTGCAGTCAGTGAATGGAAACTCTCCCGATCATGTGCTATTCACCCAGGGTTTGTGTCGGTATACCATAATATACCGCACAGCATTGTGAGTGGCACATGATCAGGGCAGGGTCTTAGTATCTGGATATAATCAATGATAGTTCCATTCAATTCCAGCATAGTGACTTGGGCGCTCTCCTTGTAACCACTGGCTTGAATCACACACTGTTACGTCCTCCCATTCAGCTGCCTAAAGGTTCCCTGAAGGATTTTTCCCCCTTTTAACCATTGCTTGTCTTACTTTTATAGTAGCTGACCAGCTCCTGCAGAGAGCTGAAAGTTTTGCGAGGAGAGACGTAGAAACCTCCATTATCCAGAGTACGGATCTTGTAATGCTTCACCATGTTCCCAGACTGAGAGTTGTAGTCTCTGACCGAAAGTGAGTAACAACCTGAAAAAATATCAGTAGACGATGTCAGACATGACAGGAACCAGCAGGTGGCAGCAGAGAGATGTTACAGCCTGAAGACAAAGAAAGGATTGTAAATGCAGCTTTGGATGTGACTGGAGTATTGAACATAATGTCAGGCCCCCTTCACAAATTCATGATATAAAAAAGCACGTTTTTCATGGTCCATGTTGAAGGGGTGTATGGTCCTCTATGTGCTATGATCTTGGCACACGTATGTTCTCCGTGTGCTATCTGTGATAGCACATGGAGATCAGGAACTTTTTACTCACCTGGGTCTGGCGCTGCTGTCTCAGGCGCTGCTGCTGCTGCTTCTGGGTCAGTGGTGCAGTGAATATTCATGAGGTTAATGAGTGGTCCCAGAAGAAAGTGACAGCAGCGCTGGAGACAGGTGAGTATAAAAAATAATTTTATTTCACAGACAAATGTTTTCTTTAGTACGTGTCACACTGATGTCACGCAGATCACATCAGTGTGTGGTCTGTGTGACATCAGAGCTGCCGGAGAAAAATGGACACGTCTCCGTGCGGAATACACGGACACGCGTGTGCTCCACCCACAACAAATTAACACATACACACATGCACACACATGTGTATGCACATGTACACACACGCACAACACACATATACAGTGTGTCCACCGCCATTAACTTGAGAACGGCAGGAGCTATACGCATAGAAGTGGTGTCTAGATATAGTAAAGTGTCCATGTGCTACGCAATGAAACCACCTATAGCGCCACCTGGTGGAAAACAACGGAGTTAGCATTTTTATCTCAAAAAAGGAACGAGATAGAGAAAAAAAAAGTGAATTACAAAGTTGTAGGGTATCATCAATTCAATACGAATCGACACCTTGCATACAGAAATGCTATGATATGAAACCCATGACCCCCCAAAACATTGAATACTGGTCATGCATATGGCGCTCATTTAACTTTGAAGCTCAAAGTGGCCCCCGTCAGCTGTAATGCACATCTGGACTCTGGACAGCATACTGTATCTTGCTGCATATTGTGCAATATGGTAGGTGACACGTTTGCACAAGCATCTGTGATACGTCGCCGTAGGTCCTGCAATGTTGATGGAGGGGTCGCATACACCTGCTGTTTGATGTGACCTCACAGAAGAGTCCAATGGGGTCAGGTCAGGTGAGCGTGGAGGCCACTCCACACAACCACCATACTCAATGACTTGTAGGAAGGTCTCCATGAGGTATCGCTTCACATCCGCAGCCTTGTGAGTTTTACACGTTCTAATCATAGCATTTCTGTATGCAAGGTGTCGATTCGTATTGAATTGATGATGCCCTACAACTTTGTAATTCACTTTTTTCTCTATCTTGTTCCGTTTTCGAGATAAAAATGCTAACTCCGTTGTTTTCCACCAAGTGGCGCTATAGGTGGTTTCATTGCATAACACATGGCTACTTTACTATACCTAGACACCACTTCTATGCCTATAGCTGCCGCCATTCTCAAGTTAATGGCGGTGGACAGGATATGGGTGGACACACTGTATATGTAAACACATGCATACACACACACACACACACACACACACACATATATGCTCGCACCTTTCATGGTTTCACTGTCCCGTATCATGAACGCTCCTGCCTGGTTCTCGGGGGACAGCAGCTGCCGCTCAGCTTCTTTCCTGCCAACAGCCTTAAAATACCAGCTGCAGAAATAAAACAAAGACATTCTCCATTTACTAAATTAAAACTTAAATATTTGATACAATTCAGGGCTGCTTGATACTTTCCTACTGCTGTGAAATTTCAAATCTGCTATTTCAAAGACCAGTGAGACATTACAAATCATTTTTAAGTCTTACAGGGTAATGGATAACATTTTCGCGCCGACTGATTTCAAAATATATTTTTATAGGTTTGTCAGCAGCTCACAAATCTCCAGATCCCTCAAACAGTGTAAAAAAATGCATTGTAAAATGCTGTCTACCTACAGCCACCACTAGGGGGAGCTCACTGCACACTGGACTCAGTAAAAATTGTTAAGTGCATGAGCTCCCCCTACTGGAAGCTGCAGGCAGTGCAGTCAGATTTTTATAATGTAACCTTATTTGGGGATATAGCACTTTATAGAAGAAAAACGGACCTCTGGTTGCTTAAACAATATATCATGAAATGAATCAGTGCAATCTGCTTTATAAGTCAACTAGTCGACCCATTTACTTATTTCAGACAACACCTTAGGCTACATGCGCACGCTGCTTCTTTTTCGTGTTCACAAAATGCAGCCAAAACTGCAGCCAAAACTGCAGCCAAAACTGCACCGTGTCAGAGAGAGCCTGGAAATGTCACAAAAAATGTAGGTGCTTTTTTGGTGCGTTTTTGGTGCGTTTTTGGCTGCAGTTTTGTCAACAAATGTTTCATGTATTTTTCAGTTCAAACAAGCCCATAAAGCTTGTTGAATTGAAGAAAAAAAAATTAGAAATAAATAAATAATTAAAAAAAAATGGCGTGCGGTCCCCCCCAATTTTAATACCAGCCAGATAAAGCCATACGGCTGAAGGCTGGTATTCTCAGGATGGGGAGCTCCACGTTATGGGGAGCCCCCCAGCCTAACAATATCAGCCAACAGCCGCCCAGAATTGCCGCATACATTATATGCGACAGTTCTGGGACTGTACCCGGCTCTTCCCGATTTGCCCTGGTGCGTTGGCAAATCGGGGTAATAAGGAGTTATTGGCAGCCCATAGCTGCCAATAAGTCCTAGATTAATCATGTCAGGCGTCTATGAGACACCCTCCATGATTAATCTGTAAGTTACAGTAAATAAACACACATAAAATCATTTATTAGAAATAAAAAACACAAACACATTCCCTCATTACCAATTTATTAACCCCGACAAACCCTCCATGTCCGGCGTAATCCAGCATGCTCCAGCGTCGCATCCAGCTGTGCTGCATGGAGGTGACCGGAGAAGCAGCATACACCGCTGCTCCGGTCACCTCCATGCAGCAAATGAAGACAGCCGCGCGATCAGCCTGAGCTGTCACCGAGGTTACCCGCGGCTACCGCTGAATCCAGCGGTGACCGCGAGTAACCTCAGTGACAGCTCAGCTGATCGCGCTACAGCGTGGAGCCGGCAGGAGCGTGGAGCCGGCAGGAGCGTGGAGCCGGCAGGAGCGTGGAGCCGGCAGGAGCGTGGGGCCGGCAGGAGCGTGGGGCCGGCAGGAGCGTGGGGCCGGCAGGAGCGTGGGGCCGGCAGGAGCGTGGAGCCGGCAGGAGCGTGGGGCCGGCAGGAGCGTGGGGCCGGCAGGAGCGTGGAGCCGGCAGGAGCGTGGAGCCCGGGACTTTCAGCGGCGGCGGCGGTGAGAGGGGTCCATCATCTCCCCTGTGCGTACACGCTGGGGACAGCGGTACGTCGGGGAACACGTGGAGGACGGGACTATCAGCGGCGGCGGCAGCGAGAGGGGGATGGACATTGGCAGCTGAAAACATTGATTTTTCCCTCTCGCTGCCGCCGCAGCTGATAGTCCTGTCCTCCACATCATTTTCCCTTGTGCGTGCACGCTGGGGACAGTGATACTTCGGGGAACACGTGGAGGACGGGACTATCAGCGGCGGCAGCAGAGAGAGATAAAAATCAATGTTTTCAGCTGCCAATGTCCATCCCCCTCTCGCTGCTGATAGTCCCGTCCTCCACATAATCTCCCCTGGGGACAGCGGTACTTCGGGGAACACGTGGAGGACGGGACGGGACCACTTGCCTGACCTCACTTCCTGACAAATCACCTGCGTTTTTGCTAGCAAAAACGCAGGTAAAAGGCAGGTAAAATGCACCACTTTTGATAACATGCATTTTTTCCTGCGTTTTTGATGCCCTCATTGATTTCAATGGGTGACAAATGTTGACAAAAACGCAGGAAAGAATGAACATGGTGCATTTTTTTTGTCACAAACTTTTGACAAAAAAAATGCTGACAAATAAACTGCAGTGTGCGCATGACAAATCTGACTTCTCATAGACTTTGCTGGGAAGTCAGATGTCAGAAAGTTCTGCTGACAAAACTGCAGCCAAAAAAGCAGCAAAAAAGCAGGAAAAAAAGCAGCGTGCGCATGTAGCCTTAAAGGGATACTCACTCTTCAGACTCCAGGGAGTTAACCCTTCCCACATAATTGCTAGGGATATAACCTTCTTGTCCTGTTTGGGTCAGACGAGCTTTCCACCATTCTCCAGACCTAAAGCAAGAAGAAAAGTGATGACGAACTGTCCTAAATATTGATAGGTTGAAGGTAAAAGAGTCGCTCTCTAGGTTAAAAGGAAACTAGGCTAAAAAAAAAAAGCACCATATTAATTCCTACATGCAAGAAGGAATTATTCTAGAAGCTGTCTGGTATTGGGCCCCCTCTAGAAGCGGATAACAACCCTTGTTCTCCTGTCTGTGGCACGTAATACAAGGGTCCACCAGGGGGCAATGTTCCGACAGGTTCACACTATGCAGTGAGGTGGGACACAGCAGCACGGACCACAGCACTGCAAAGCCTCTCATTCTGTGGCTGTAAACCACAGATATATGTAAACAATGAGCCTGTAATAGTCGAGTACTCACTCCTCAAGTAGCTGTAAATTATCTCCTTTCTGAAATGTCAGATCATCCGGGTGCACGCCGTCGTAATCATACAAAGCCACGAGCATGACTGGATCGTCGCCTGTGAGCAAACACACATGTGAATATCCCCGCACTGTACACCACTACATATTCCTGTATGGATACTGCCTGCTGAGCTATGTATCTAAACCCATCATGGGTAATAGAGACAGCTAAGCAGCTGTATCTAAGCCAGCCTATCATGTGTGATGCTGTCTGCTGAGCATCTAAACCTATCACTTGATACTGTCTGCTTAGCAGTGTATTTAAGGCTATCATGTGTGATACTATCTGCTGAGCTGTGTATCTAAACCCATCATGGGTAACATTGACAGCTGAGATACTGTAACAAAGCCAATTATATATCAAACTATCTGCTAAACTTATGTATCTAAGCGTATCACATACAATACTGACAGTTGAACTGTTGTATCTAACCCTGTCATCTAAATCCCTGTATCAAAATATAGCTAAGCTTAGTAAAGTGTGATACTGTATGCTGGAATGGTGTATCTAAGGCTATCACATGTGATAATGTTTGCATAGCTGTGCATCTAAGCCATAATGGTTGATACTGTCTAATGAACCTGTACAGTATATTCAAGCTTACCATGTATAATATTGTCTGCTGATCTGTGTATCTAAGCCCTTTATGAGTGATACTGTCTTCTAAGCTGTTTATCTAAGCCTATCATGAAACAGTCAGCTGAGGTGGGGTATCTAAGGGTATCGTCTCACTAAACGACCTACCAGTGATTCCGACCACAATGTGAACTGGTCAGGATCGCTGGTGCGTCGCTACATGGTCGCTGGTGAGCTGTCAATCAGGCAGATCTCACCAGCAACCAGACACCAGCGACTCTGCGCTTGGTAACCAGAGTAAATATTGGGTAACTAAGCAAAGCGTTTTGCTTGGTTAGCCGATATTTACCTTGGTTACCAGCGTACACCGCTTAGCGCTGGCTTCCTGCACACGTAGCCAGGGTAAATATCGGGTAACTAAGCAAAGCGCTTTGCTTAGTAACCCGATGTGTACCCTGGTTACGTGTGCAGGGAGCCAGCGCTAGGCCGTGTACGCTGGTAACCAAGGTAAATATCGGGTAACGAAGCAAAGCGCTTTGCTTAGTTACCCGATATTTACCCTGGTTACCAGCGTACGCTGCTTACACAGAGTCGGTGCTCGTTGGTCTCCCGCCGTCAAACACGCCGATGTGTGTTGCACAGTGGGAGACCAACGAGCAAAAAATGAACCAGAACAGTGTGTAACGATCAGCGATTTCACAGCAGGGGCCAGGTCGCTGCTTAGTGTCACACACAGCGAGATCGCTAATGAGGTCACTGGTATGTCACAAAACCTGTGACTCAGCAGCGATCTCGCTATGTGAGAAGAACCCCTAAGCCTACTATGTGTGATACTGTGTACTCGGCTGTGTATCTAAGCCTATTAAAGGTGATACTGTTTAATTAAGTGTTGTATCTAAGCCTCTCACTTGTGATACTGTATCAGAGCCTATCACTTCGTATTCTCTTAGCAGAGACAGTGTATCCAAGCCTTCTGTATGATGTGGGTCACTGACTGTAAAGCCAGCTGTTGGCAGATTTCACAATGCAAACTGTGTAGATTAATAAATCGATCTCTTCATCCAGATATGGCTGGTGTACGTATATGGTATGAACTTCCATGTCAGAATGGCTTTTTTCTTTTGTGAAAAGCCCCTGCCTGATGTCATAGCACTGATATTACTATCAGGATTACACAGCCATTCTGACACGGATTTTCAAAGAAATTACAGCAGCCTCATCAGGTCTAAACAATCACGTGTAATACTGTCTACTCAGCTGTGTATCTAAGCCTATCATGTGTAATACCGTCTACTAAGCTGCGTATCTAAGCCTATTGTGTGATACTCTGCTCAGCTGTGTAACTAAGCCTATCATGTGTAATGCCATTCACTCAGCTGTGTATCTAAGCCTACCATGTGTAATACCATCTACCCAACTGTATATCTAAGCCTACCATGTGTGATACCATCTCCCCAACTGAGTACCTTAGCCTATCATGTGTAATATCATTTGCTCAGCTGTGTATCTAAGCCTACCATGTGTGATACCATCTACTCAGCTGTGTATCTAAGCCATGTTATGCGTGATACCATCTACTAAGCTGTATATCTAAGCCTATAGTGGGATACGTCTACTTACCTGCGTATCTAATCCTATTATGTATGATACATTTACTTTTAGCTGTGTATTGAAGCCTACCATGTGTGATACGTCTATTCAGCTGTGTATCTAAGCCTAACATGTGTGATACCCCTGCTGTGTTGGTATCTCGGAGACCCACACCACACTACGTTCCCCATCCTGTAATGTTGTGGATGTGATGTGACGTCCCCCCCCCTTGTCTTCTGCCCCCGTCCAGTCCCGGTTCGGTCACTTACCTCCACCACCGGAGTTTTCTTTTGGTTTATTCTGTAAAATAATCAATAGACACATTAGAATGACTATCTGGACGTGTAATCATACCAACACAGAGGGCTAAACTTAAAGGGATTGTCCAGGATTAGAAAAATATTGCTCTATTTTTTTTCCTGAAAACAGCGCCACCCCCATCTGCAGGTTGTTTGTGGGATTGCGGCTCTACACCATTCACTTGAATGGAGATGAGCTGCAATACAGACACAGCCCTCAGATGGATGGGGCGCTGTTTTTGAAGAAAAGCATGTTTTTAAAAAAATTCTTGCAATTCCTTTAAAAAAACTTATAAAAGCCAAACCATGAGAAAACCATGACAGATATTGCTGTAATTGCTGTATTTACACAGCCAGCCCCTTGTCACCTCCCTTCCCCGACCCCCCCCCCCCCCCCCCACACTAGTGACCATGGACTGTGGTGGGGTCTTGTTCCGATGAAGAGAGCATTTACATAACAGTTTGGGGAAGTGTCAGCTCTTCCGCTCATACTAGGATGAAGCAATTGGGGTTTATTGCAGTCGCTTCCTATATACTTGGTGCAATCTTGCAGATGAAGTTGTATGGGCCTGTAATTAGGGAATTTACAGAACATTGCTTCAATTTCCCAGCAGACCTTTAAATAAAATCTTCTCTTTTTGCAAGATATGAACATTTTGCAAACGGAGAGTTCATGAAGAATGAGGAAATGGGACTCGTCGTTGTGTCTAGAAAGGAACCACGTCTTTAGCTCGTCATTGCCAGGGAGGGCGATGAGCAATTGTCTCAGGAAAGTCCTGCAGACACTTTATCCTTTGCATGGCTCATAATGAAGATTTCCAGGTATTAGATCTGTAAGGTTTAGGCCAGCCGCTCCTTCAGATGTGTGTACCTTCCAGGTATGACAGCCGCTCCTTCAGATGTGGATACCTTCCAGGTATGACAGCCGCTCCTTCAGATGTGGATACCTTCCAGGTATGACAGCCGCTCCTTCAGATGTGGTTACCTTCCAGGTATGACAGCCGCTCCTTCAGCTGTGGATACCTTCCAGGTATGACAGCCGCTCCTTCAGCTGTGGATACCTTCCAGGTATGACAGCCGCTCCTTCAGATGTGGATACCTTCCAGGTATGACAGCCGCTCCTTCAGATGTGGATACCTTCCAGGTATGACAGCCGCTCCTTCAGATGTGGATACCTTCCAGGTATGACAGCCGCTCCTTCAGATGTAGATACCTTCCAGGTATGACCGCCGCTCCTTCAGATGTGGATACCTTCCAGGTATGACCGCCGCTCCTTCAGATGTGGATACCTTCCAGGTATGACCGCCGCTCCTTCAGATGTGGATACCTTCCAGGTATGACAGCCGCTCCTTCAGATGTGGATACCTTCCAGGTATGACAGCCGCTCCTTCAGATGTGGATACCTTCCAGGTATGACAGCCGCTCCTTCAGATGTGGATACCTTCCAGGTATGACAGCCGCTCCTTCAGATGTGGATACCTTCCAGGTATGACAGCCGCTCCTTCAGATGTAGATACCTTCCAGGTATGACCGCCGCTCCTTCAGATGTGGATACCTTCCAGGTATGACAGCCGCTCCTTCAGATGTGGATACCTTCCAGGTATGACCGCCGCTCCTTCAGATGTGGATACCTTCCAGGTATGACAGCCGCTCCTTCAGATGTGGATACCTTCCAGGTATGACAGCCGCTCCTTCAGATGTGGATACCTTCCAGGTATGACCGCCGCTCCTACTGCCAATAGCAGGGGCGTAACTATAATAAGTGCAGGCGTTACAATCGTACATGGGTCCTGGAGCCTAGGGGGACCCAAAAAGTCCCTTTGGCCTATAGAAAGAGTAATGGTAGTAAAGATTTGCAGTAATTAGGGCCCCGTTGGAGCTTTTGCATTGGGGCCCATGGGCTTCAGGTTAGGCCACCAGGAATGAAGTCCTGACCAGTGCGATCGTCAGGGCTCAGCCATACTATAATGTTTCCAGCTGTTGATATTAGATAATACATAACAGCCGCTTCTTCTATTAAGGCCGGCTTCTCACTTGCGATTAACTCGCACGAATGCAATGCGAGAAAATCTCACATTGCACTCAGACCCATGATGATCAACGAGGCAGCTCCCATCTGCTATTTTTTACTCAGTCCAAATCGGACTGAGAAAAAAATCGCAGCGTGCTGCGTTTTGGTAAGTTTCACGTGTTAGTCACTCCAATGAAATTCTATGGGTGCGTGGAAAACAATGGATGTCACACGGACGGCACACACACCATCCTAGTGACATCCGTTTTTCTAAATACATTTATTGCATGTTGCAGAAAACACTGGAAATGAGTGAGGTCTGTCGATGTCGGTCAATTTCTATCTGTCTGTCGGTCTGTCTCCCTGTCGTCGGTCCCTATCTCTCTCTGTCTGTCTATCCCTCTCCCCCCCCCCTCTCATACACTGATCCCTGAGCACCGGCGCGGCGCTGCACAGCTGACACAAAGCTCCGGCGGCTTTTCCTCTTTTGAAAAAGCCGGCCGCTTATTATTCCACCTAGTATTCACTGCTTTCCCCGCCCACCGGAGCCTATGATTGGTTGCAGTTAGACACGCCCCCACGTTGAGTGACAGCTGTCTGACTGCAACCAATCACACTATATCGTGCAGTAAATTAAATAAATAATTTTAAAAAAACGGCATGCGGCTCCCCCAATTTTCATACCAGCCAGGGTAAAGCCATACGGCTGGAGGCTGGTATTGTCAGGATGGGGAGCGCCACGTTATGGGGAGCCCCCCCACCCTAAAAATATCAGCCAGCAGCTGCCCGGAATTGCCGCATCCATTAGATGCAACAGTCCCGGGACTGTACCCGGCTCATCCCGAATTGCCCTGGTGTGGTGGCAATCGGGGTAATAAGGAGTCAATGGCATCAGCCCATAGCTGCCATTAAGTCCTAGGTTAATCATGGCAGGCATCTTCCCGAGATACCTTCCATGATTAACCTGTAAGTTAAAGAAAATAAAGACATACACCCAAAAATCCTTTAATTGAAATAAATGAAAAAAAACAAAAACACCCTCTTTCACCACTTTATTCAGGTCCCCAAATACCCCTCCTGGTCCGACGTAATCCACAGAGGTCCCACGATGCTTTCAGCTCTGCTACATCAGAAGCTGACAGAGAGCGGTTACAGACCACGACCGCTCTCTGTGAGCTCCCCGCAGCGAGTGAAGTGAGTCGCGCTATCAGCTGTGCTGTCACTCAGGTTACCCGCGGCCACAGATCTCAGCGGGAGGACTTCAGCTGTGTCCGCGGGTGACCTCAGTGACGGCACCATTGATAGCGCAGATCACTGCAGTCACTCAGGGAATTTGCGGTCACCGGTGAGACCTTCACCAGTGACTGAAAATCAAGCCATGACACACAGACAGAGCCACGGGATGACAATAAAGTCGGGTGATGTTCATCCGACTTCATTCTGATCGTGCGGCTCTGTCTGTGTCTGCTATCAGCGGCCATTCAGCTCTGCTACATGGCTCTGTCTGTGTCTGCTGTCAGCGGCCATGTAGCAGAGCTGAATGGCAGATGACATAGCTGCTGAGAATAAAAACGGATAACATATGCATCAGACATGGATTGCACATGGACTACAATCAATTGAAAATTCACAGGATCACATTGCAGTTGCATTGCACACTGATCACAACTTGAACAGAGCTCATGCTACTTTCTAGCATGAGACTCGGACCGATTTTACACGCACAAATGTGATTCCAGCCTAAAGGTTAGAAAATCATCAGATGTTCTTACAGCTCCTGCCTTGTAATATAGCTTTGATAATTAAATTAATTAGTTTAGGAACTGATCCAATGGAAACCAAGATGATAAACACCAGGTGCATGCGCAATAAGTCACCGGACATCAGTACTGGGACACTAAACCACTGGTCATCAGTACTGAGATACTAAACCACTGGTCATCAGTATCGGGACACTAAACCACTGGTCATCAGTACTGGGATACTAAACCACTGGTCATCAGTACTGGGATACTAAACCACTGGTCATCAGTACCGGGACACTAAACCACTGGACATCAGTACTGAGACACTAAACCACTGGTCATCAGTACTGAGATACTAAACCACTGGTCATCAGTACTGAGACACTAAACCACTGGTCATCAGTACTGGGACACTAAACCACTGGTCATCAGTACCGGGACACTAAACCACTGGACATCAGTACTGGGATACTAAACCACTGGTCATCAGTACCGGGACACTAAACCACTGGACATCAGTACTGAGACACTAAACCACTGGTCATCAGTACTGAGATACTAAACCACTGGTCATCAGTACTGAGACACTAAACCACTGGTCATCAGTACTGGGACACTAAACCACTGGTCATCAGTACTGGGACACTAAACCACTGGACATCAGTACTGGGACATTAAACCAATGGTCATTAGTACTGAGACACTAAACCACTGGTCATCAGTACTGGGACACTAAACTATTAGACATCAGTACTGGGACACTAAACCATTGGACATCGGTACTCAGACATTAAACCACTGGTCATCAGTACTGGGACACTAAACCACTGGACATCAGTACTGGGACACTAAACCATTGGACATCAGAACTGGTAAACTATTAGATATCAGTACTGGGACACTAAACCATGAGACATCAGTACTGGGACACTAAACCACTGGTCATCAATACTGGGACACTAAACCACTGGTCATCAGTACTGAGACACTAAACCACTGGTCATCAGTACTGAGATACTAAACCACTGGTCATCAGTACTGAGACACTAAACCACTGGTCATCAGTACTGGGACACTAAACCACTGGTCATCAGTACTGGGACACTAAACCACTGGTCATCAGTACTGGGACACTAAACCACTGGACATCAGTACTGGGACATTAAACCAATGGTCATTGGTACGGAGACACAAAACCACTGGTCATCAGTACTGGGACACTAAACTATTAGACATCAGTACTGGGACACTAAACCATTGGACATCGGTACTCGGACATTAAACCACTGGTCATCAGTACTGGGACACTAAACCACTGGACATCAGTACTGGGACACTAAACCATTGGACATCAGAACTGGTAAACTATTAGATATCAGTACTGGGACACTAAACCATGAGACATCAGTACTGGGACACTAAACCACTGGTCATCAATACTGGGACACTAAACCACTGGTCATCAGTACTGGGACACTAAACCACTGGTCATCAGTACTGGGACACTAAACCACTGGTCATCAATACTGGGACACTAAACCACTGGACATCAGTACTGAGACACTAAACTACTGGACATCAGAACTGGGACACTAAACCACTGGACATCAGTACTGGGACACTAAACCACTGGACATCAGTACTGGGACATTAAACCAATGGTCATTAGTACTGAGACACTAAACCACTGGTCATCAGTACTGGGATACTAAACCACTGGTCATCAGTACCGGGACACTAAACCACTGGGCATCAGTACTGGGATACTAAACCACCGGTCATCAGTACCGGGACACTAAACCACTGGGCATCAGTACCGGGACACTAAACCACTGGTCATCAGTACTTGGACACTAAACCATGAGACATCAGTACTGGGACACTAAACCATGAGACATCAGTACTGGGACACTAAACCATGAGACATCAGTATTGGGACACTAAACCACTGGTCATCAGTACTGGGACACTAAACCATTGGACATCAGAACTGGTAAACTATTAGATATCAGTACTGGGACACTAAACCATGAGACATCAGTACTGGGACACTAAACCATGAGACATCAGTATTGGGACACTAAACCACTGGTCATCAGTACTGGGACACTAAACCACTGGTCATCAGTACTGGGACACTAAACCACTGGTCATCAGTACTGGGACACTAAACCACTGGTCATCAATACTGGGACACTAAACCACTGGTCATCAGTACTGGGACACTAAACCACTGGACATCAGTACTGAGACACTAAACTACTGGACATCAGAACTGGGACACTAAACCACTGGACATCAGTACTGGGACACTAAACCACTGGACATCAGTACTGGGACACTAAACCACTGGTCATCAATACTGGGACACTAAACCACTGGTCATCAGTACTGGGACACTAAACCATTGGACATCAGTACTGAGACACTAAACCACTGGTCATCAGTACTGGGACATTAAACCACTGGTCATTAGTACTGGGACACTAAACCACTGGACATCAGTACTGAGACACTAAACCACTGGTCATCAGTACTGGGACATTAAATCACTGGTCATCAGTACTGGGACACTAAACCACTGGACATCAGTACTGGGACACTAAACCACTGGACATCCGTTTTCTTGGACAGTAAACCACTGGACATCAGAACTGGTAAACTATTAGACATCAGTACTTGGACACTAAACCATGAGACATCAGTACTGGGACACTAAACCACTGGTCATCAGTACTGAGACACTAAACCACTGGTCATCAGTACTGAGACACTAAACCACTGGTCATCAGTACTGGGATACTAAACCACTGGACATCAATACAAAATCTTTTATAAATACATTAATGCCAAAAGGAAAACAAAGGATAGTATCGGACCCTTAAAATATAATAACAAGTTAGTTATAGAGGACAAACAAAAGACTGAGATATTAAATAGGCATTTCTCATCTGTATTCACCAAGGAACTGACTGTACCAGGGATCATTCAACAAGTGAAAAATCAAAGTCCACCACCCGATATAATTAATTTAACACAAGATGAAGTACGCCTACGTCTGAGTAAATTAAACATTGACAAATCCCCAGGGCCAGATGGCATTCATCCACGAATATTGAGGGAATTGAGCTCCGTAATCGACAGACCGCTGTATCTCATCTTTTTAGACTCACTTGTAACAGGGTTGGTGCCTCAGGATTGGAGGATTGCTGATGTGGTACCGATATTTAAGAAAGGTAAGAGGGTAGATCCAGGCAACTACCGTCCAGTAAGCCTGACATCAGTAGTATGCAAAGTTTTTGAGGGCATTTTAAGGGATGACATGCAAAAATATATTGCAGAAAATAATATGATAACTGACAAACAGCATGGATTCATGAAAGATAAGTCGTGTCTAACCAACCTGTTGGGGTTCTATGAGGGGGTAAGTGCAAACCTGGATATTGGTAATGCAGCTGATGTGATTTATTTGGACTTTGCAAAGGCATTTGATACTGTACCACATAATAGCCTTATACTAAAGCTCCAGAAGCAAGGACTAGGGGACACAATATGCAACTGGGTAAGGAATTGGCTAAAAGATAGGAAACAAAGAGTAGTCATAAATGGTACATTCTCTAAATGGGCTATAGTCAGCAGTGGGGTGCCGCAGGGATCTGTGCTTGGACCGATTCTTTTTACTCTCTTTATTAATGACCTTGTGGATGGGATTGATAGTACAGTGTCAGTCTTTGCCGATGACACCAAACTATGTAGGATGTTAAAAACTGACCTGGATAGTACAATATTACAAAAAGATCTGGATAAGATGTCAGAATGGGCAGATACTTGGCAAATGAGATTTAATGTTGATAAATGTAAAGTAATGCACCTAGGACGGAGTAATCCTATAGCTGCGTATACATTAAATGGAAGTAAACTCGGGATTACAGAACAGGAGAAGGACTTGGGTATTCTCATTACAAATAAGCTGAGCAGCAGCACTCAATGTCAAGCAGCAGCTGCTAAAGCAAACAAGATTTTAGGGTGTATAAAAAGAGAGATTATATCCCGTGATCCCAACGTATTGTTACCCCTCTATAAATCACTTGTAAGGCCACATCTGGAATACGGGATCCAGTTTTGGGCTCCACATTTTAAAAAGGACATTCAGAAGTTAGAGTCAGTTCAAAGGCGGGCAACTAGACTATTACAAGGAATGGAAGGCCTCCCATATGATGGCAGATTGAAAAAGTTAGATATGTTTAGCTTAGAAAAAAGACGTCTCAGAGGAGATGTCATTTATATGTATAAATACATGTGTGGTCAATATAAAGGACTGGCACATGACTTATTTCTTCCGAAAACAATACTAAGGACCAGGGGGCACTCACTGCAAGTGGAAGAAAAGCGATTCCGACACCTAAATAGGAAAGGGTTCTTTACAGTTAGAGCGGTCAGACTGTGGAATGCCCTACCACAAGAGGTAGTAATGGCAGATACTATAACAGCTTTTAAAAAAGGGCTGGATGATTTCCTCAGTACACAAAACATTGTTGGTTATAAATGACTTAGTGACTAAATGTAGAACTGGTGTAGGAAGGTAGAACTAGATGGACCTAGGTCTTTTTTCAACCTAAGTAACTATGTAACTATGTAAGTACTGGGACATTAAACCACTGGTCATCAGTACTGGGACACTAAACCACTGGTCATCAGTACTGGGACACTAAACCACTGATCATCAGTACTGGGACACTAAACCACTGGTCATTAGTACTTGGACACTAAACTATTAGACATCAGTACTGGGACACTAAACCATGAGACATCAGTACTGGGACACTAAACCATGAGACATCAGTATTGGGACACTAAACCACTGGTCATCAGTACTGGGACACTAAACCATTGGACATCAGAACTGGTAAACTATAAGACATCAGCACTGGGACACTAAACCATGAGACATCAGTACTGGGACACTAAACCATGAGACATCAGTACTGGGACACTAAACCACTGGTCATCAGTACTGGGACACTAAACCATTGGACATCAGAACTGGGACACTAAACCACTGGACATCAGTACTGGGACACTAAACCACTGGACATCAGTTTTCTTGGACAGTAAACCACTGGACATCAGAACTGGGACACTAAACCACTGGACATCAGTACTGGGACACTAAACCACTGGAAATCAGTACTGGGACACTAAACCATGAGACATCAGTATTGGGACACTAAACCACTGGACATCAGAACTGGGACACTAAACCACTGGACATCAGTACTGGGACACTAAACCACTGGACATCAGTTTTCTTGGACAGTAAACCACTGGACATCAGAACTGGTAAACTATTAGACATCAGTACTGGGACACTAAACCATGAGACATCAGTATTGGGACACTAAACCACTGGTTATCAGTATTGGGACACTAAACCACTGGTTATCAGTACTGAGACACTAAACCACTGGTCATCAGTACTGGGACACTAAACCACTGGTCATCAGTACTGAGACACTAAACCACTGGTCATCAGTACTAGGATACTAAACCACTGGACATCAGTACTGGGACATTAAACCACTGGTCATCAGTACTGGGACACTAAACCATGAGACATCAGTACTGGGACACTAAACCATGAGACATCAGTATTGGGACCCTAAACCACTGGTCATCAGTACTGGGACACTAAACCACTGGTCATCAGTACTGGGACACTAAACCACTGGTCATTAGTACTGGGACACTAAACCACTGGTCATCAGTACTGGGACACTAAACCATTGGTCATCAGTACTGGGACACTAAACCACTGGTCATCAGTACTGAGACACTAAACCACTGGTCATCAGTACTAGGATACTAAACCACTGGACATCAGTACTGGGACACTAAACCACTGGACATCAGAACTGGGACACTAAACCACTGGACATCAGTACTGGGACACTAAACCACTGGACATCAGTTTTCTTGGACAGTAAACCACTGGACATCAGAACTGTTAAACTATTAGACATCAGTACTGGGACACTAAACCATGAGACATCAGTACTGGGACACTAAACCACTGGTCATCAGTACTGAGACACTAAATCACTGGTCATCAGTACTGAGACACTAAACCACTGGTCATCAGTACTGGGATACTAAACCACTGGTCATCAGTACTGGGACACTAAACCACTGGTCATCAGTACTGGGACACTAAACCACTGGTCATCAGTACTGGGACACTAAACCACTGATCATCAGTACTGGGACACTAAACCACTGGTCATTAGTACTTGGACACTAAACTATTAGACATCAGTACTGGGACACTAAACCATGAGACATCAGTACTGGGACACTAAACCATGAGACATCAGTATTGGGACACTAAACCACTGGTCATCAGTACTGGGACACTAAACCACTGGTCATCAGTACTGGGACACTAAACCACTGGTCATCAGTACTGGGACACTAAACCATTGGACATCAGAACTGGGACACTAAACCACTGGACATCAGTACTGGGACACTAAACCACTGGACATCAGTTTTCTTGGACAGTAAACCACTGGACATCAGAACTGGGACACTAAACCACTGGACATCAGTACTGGGACACTAAACCACTGGTCATCTGTACTGGGACACTAAACCATGAGACATCAGTATTGGGACACTAAACCACTGGACAGCAGTACTGGGACACTAAACCACTGGAAATCAGTACTGGGACACTAAACCACTGGTCATCTGTACTGGGACACTAAACCACTGGACATCAGAACTGGGACACTAAACCACTGGACATCAGTACTGGGACACTAAACCACTGGACATCAGTACTGGGACACTAAACCACTTGTCATCTGTACTGGGACACTAAACCACTGGACATCAGAACTGGGACACTAAACCACTGGACATCAGTACTGGGACACTAAACCACTGGACATCAGTTTTTTTGGACAGTAAACCACTGGACATCAGAACTGGTAAACTATTAGACATCAGTACTGGGACACTAAACCATGAGACATCAGTATTGGGACACTAAACCACTGGTTATCAGTACTGAGACACTAAACCACTGGTCATCAGTACTGAGACACTAAACCACTGGTCATCAGTACTAGGATACTAAACCACTGGACATCAGTTTTCTTGGACAGTAAACCACTGGACATCAGAACTGGTAAACTATTAGGCATCAGTACTGGGACACTAAACCACTGGTTATCAGTACTGAGACACTAAACCATGAGACATCAGTACTGGGACACTAAACCATGAGACATCAGTATTGGGACACTAAACCACTGGACATCAGTACTGGGACACTAAACCACTGGACATCAGTTTTCTTGGACAGTAAACCACTGGACATCAGAACTGGTAAACTATTAGACATCAGTACTGGGACACTAAACCACTGGTTATCAGTACTGAGACACTAAACCACTGGTCATCAGTACTGGGACACTAAACCACTGGACATCAGTTTTTTTGGACAGTAAACCACTGGACATCAGAACTGGTAAACTATTAGACATCAGTACTGGGACACTAAACCATGAGACATCAGTATTGGGACACTAAACCACTGGTTATCAGTACTGAGACACTAAACCACTGGTCATCAGTACTGAGACACTAAACCACTGGTCATCAGTACTAGGATACTAAACCACTGGACATCAGTTTTCTTGGACAGTAAACCACTGGACATCAGAACTGGTAAACTATTAGGCATCAGTACTGGGACACTAAACCACTGGTTATCAGTACTGAGACACTAAACCATGAGACATCAGTACTGGGACACTAAACCATGAGACATCAGTATTGGGACACTAAACCACTGGTCATCAGTACTGGGACACTAAACCACTGGTCATTAGTACTGGGACACTAAACCATTGGACATCAGAACTGGGACACTAAACCACTGGACATCAGTACTGGGACACGAAACCACTGGACATCAGTTTTCTTGGACAGTAAACCACTGGACATCAGAACTGGTAAACTATTAGACATCAGTACTGGGACACTAAACCACTGGTTATCAGTACTGAGACACTAAACCACTGGTCATCAGTACTGGGACACTAAACCACTGGTCATCAGTACTGAAACACTAAACCACTGGTCATCAGTACTAGGATACTAAACCACTGGACATCAGTACTGGGACATTAAACAACTGGTCATCAGTACTGGGACACTAAACCACTGGTCATCAGTACTGGGACACTAAACCACTGGTCATCAGTACTGGGACACTAAACCACTGGACATCAGTTTTCTTGGACAGTAAACCACTGGACATCAGAACTGGTAAACTATTAGACATCAGTACTGGGACACTAAACCATGATACATCAGTACTGGGATACTAAACCACTGGACATCAGTAGTGAGACATTAAACCACTGGTCATCAGTACTGGGACACTAAACCACTGGACATCAGTTTTCTTGGACAGTAAACCACTGGACATCAGTACTGGGACACTAAACCACTGGACATCGGTACAGGGACACTAAACCATTGGATAGTAGTACTGGGACACTAAACCACTGGATAGTAGTACTGGGACACTAAGCCAGTGGACATAAAGACACATACACTAAACACCAGGTGCGGCACATGGACACTGGGACACTAAACAACTGGACATTTAGGGCCCCAATAGATATTATAATAAAGTTGGCCGAACCTGCCAATATGGATGGGTTTGGTCGATGGTCTAATGTGTATGGGGTGCCAGGCAGCTTATGGTCGGGAAAGAGGTTGATCATGCATGTCCAATTTCGGACTTCCAATCGCATTGTTCTCTCTAAGATACGTTTTGCCATAGAGGACACCGAAGCGCCCGGCAGAGCGAGCAGTACTGTGTGTGGGAGAAGCGGCTGAGATGGCTGAAGCATTGTTTGGCCAAGAACCACCTGATGTGGATAGCCAGCCTTAGATTGGGACACAGCCACTAGATACCAGGACAAAACCACTGAACCAGTAGACAAAGGTCCGATGCACTGAATTACTCCAGACCAGAAACTGGGGAAATTATCTCCTGGATAGAGGTGAAGAGGCAGGAAACTATTGGATAGCAGCAAACCAGATACAATGGCAAAGAATTATCAAATTGGATCTACTGTGCAATAAAAAGATAGGAAGTGTGCCGATTGTGGTTTCTGCAAACCATCCAAAAATAGCTGGTATCAGCTGAAGGCCCATTATATCAAGCTTTACATAAGGGGAAGTTGGAGAATTGCACTTGTGGTTAGATAATCCCACACCTCTTATTAGAAACTGAACACTGACCATAATGTCCTAGGGCTGACTAAAGGCTGGGGCATTAATGTGCAGTAACCCGACACGATAATGGATGGGGGCAACATGATGGCCACACAAAAGATCTTATTCAACACATGCAAAGCAAATGAGGCAGGATGCAAAGCACTTCTTGGTGTTAATTTGACACCCTGGTCATTGGTGTCGAAATTTGTAAATGATGCCAAAAAATAGCGTGGTATCACTAAAATGGTTAACAAAGTGTAATGAAGATGTGATACAAACATTTCAGGTGTGCCACTCAGTAGTAAGAACCATGCAGTGGGCCACATGACAGGTCATACTGTTGGGCCACACGCCCGCATTTGTGGTCTTAATCAAGCAGATTTTTCCTTTCTATAAAGTTTCCGCCCATATATGATCACTGATAGGGTCCAAATCTTTGATGCCATTTATCTTAAAGGGAATCGGTCACAGGTTTTTGCTACCTCATTTCAGAGCAGCATCATGTAGGCAAGGAGATTCTGAATCCAATGATTTATCACTTAGATTACTGGCTGCAGCCATTCTGACTCAATCTGAATTTTTAGCTTTAGGTATGTAGCTGAGCCTAGGGAGCTTTCCTCGGCCATAACAAGCTCTCTATAGAGATTGTACAATGACAGGCCAATAGTGTATTACTTCGATTACTAGCTGCAGCCGTTCTAGCTCCATCTCAATTTTTAGCTTGAGGTATGTAGCTGAGCCTAGGGAGCTTTCCTCGGCCATAACAAGCTCTCTATAGAGATTGTACAATGACAGGGCAATAGTGTATTACTTCGATTACTAGCTGCAGCCGTTCTGGCTCCATCTGAATTTTTAGCTTGAGGTATGTAGCTGAGCCTAGGGAGCTTTCCTCGCCGATACCAGGCTCTCTATAGAGATTGTACATTGACAGGCCAATGATGTATTACTTAGATTACTGGCTGCAGTCGTTCTGACTCAATCTGAATTTTTAGCTTGAGGTATGTAGCTGAGTCTAGGGAGCTTTCCTCGCCCATACCAGGCACTCTATAGAGATTGTACATTGACAGTGAGTTGGTATGTTAGACTTCTCAGCATGCGAGTTTCTAGTCCTCTAATAATAATTGTCCTGCTGCTTAAACAAACAGCAAATAAACAAAAGATTGGACTGTGACAAGACAGGCATCCCTGAACGTTCTGTGTCAACCCTTGCAGCATGCTGGTTTCAGCTTACATAGGAAAAACCTGCTGACAGATTCCCTTTAGGCAGTAAGTGTTAATTTGACATTAATATCCACACATTATTGTCTTTGTGTTGTCACATTTCAGGAACTGTAATTGTTCTTCTTTTGTAGATTTAGCTGTATGGGGGAGTAGAGTAGGTGTGTGGGTTTTTCTATTGCATTTGTCAGTGGCATCATTTGGGGTACACACAACCTAATACATGACATATTAACTTTTTATGGGAGGCAATGAGGAAAAAAAACCCACCCATTCTGTTTTTTATACACATTTTAGGATTTTCAGTTGCTGCACAAATAAAGTGTTCATTTTGTGAGTCAGCACGATTCTGGGGATACCAAATTGATAATATGTTTCTGAATATTTTATTAATTTTATATAATAAACACTCTTTAAAAAAAAACAACAAAAAAACATTTTTGTGTCACCATGTTCCGAAAGTCACAAGTTTAACATTTTCCGACAATGGAGCTTTATGAGGGCGCTTATTTTTTTCATGACCAGATGTGGTTTTCACTAGTACCATTTTTGGGTACATATAACTTTTTGATCACTTTTTATTTTTTTTTTTTTTGTAGGGGGGTAACTAAAAAATGAGCTTGACAAAAAAACAATTCAGTTCAAAAGGCAGGATAAAAGATGATGTATTTCTATTGTATTGGTCATTACGGATGTGATTATACAGGATGTGTCTTTTTTTATTAAATTAAAAATTATTTTGCTTTTAGATTTTTGTAAACACTCAAAAACTTTTTTTTACATTATCTATTAGCCCCACAAATAGACTTGAACAAGCATTGATAATACCCTGCACTACTTATGTAGCGCAGATCTCTTTCTAAACCTATTAGTGTATCGCTATATATATATATATATATATATATATATATATATATCTACCCTAACCTACTGTATCCTCACCTATCCCTTGTAGACTGTGAGCCCTCGCGAGCAGGGACCTCTATCCTCCTGTACCTGTCTGTGTCTTGTATTGTTTATGATTATTGTACTTGTCCCTATTATGTACACCCCTTTCACATGTAAAGTGCCATGGAATTGATGGCACTATAATAATAAATAATAATAATAATAATAATCTATTGTGGATGCAGATGCCATTTTTAGGCCAAAGCATCAATTGACACCCTGTAATAGCGCTGCGGGGAGCCAAGGAAGTGACAGAGGGAGCGATCCACCTCTGTCACACTCCTCTTACATGCAAGGGTCACTATTGACTATGGCAAGGTGTTAACTGAGCACCTGCAAAAACTGACGTTGCTGAATTTACCATGCTATAAACTTGGGGAGTTGGTGGAAAAAAATGCCGAAAGAATCCCAATCATTAATGTTAATGTCCTAATGGAAAGTGGCATCATTAATGTTAATGTCCTAATGGAAAGTGGCACAGTAGACATTTGTACTGTAAAGGGATCACTCCCAGTGTGCCACATGTGTTATATATTATATAAAGGATGTATGCAATGAAAGTCTAAAAGGTGTCAACTTGTCTTCAATGTGTCGTAACTGGAAGTACCGTGTTTCTCCAAAAATAAGACTGGGTGTTATATATTTTTTTTTGCTCTGAAAGATGTGCTAGGGATTATTTGTAGGAGATGTCTTACAATTTTCCATAAACAACAATCCATATTTATTCTTGAACAAAAAAAAAATTTCAACATTTATTCGTCATATTGCATTCTGGAACATCAACATAACCCTCCAAATCCTGTGTGTAACATGTATCTATCTATCTATCACTTTATCTATCTATATATCTATGGTATTGTGCCGCCCCTGTGCCAGCAGTTGGGCTGCTCAGATCCGCCGTGGCTCGAGGGGTCTCCGGATCCGGGGGGGTCGTGCGGGCGCTCGATAAAAGGGGGACTATGTACAGGGGGATTGGAAAGTTCGTGACACCACCCACGGTGCCCAGTGACGATGGTGTGGCAGCCTGATGTTTAACACCTCCGTGGGTAGGGGGTTTGTGTCCTGGGACCCGTCGGATGGTTGGTGATTGGGTGCCGTTGGGGTAGAAACAGGGGTATTTCAGTGTACTCACTCAGTCCAGGAATAACAACACCGACAGCTTGTAAACCAGAATTCTGAGCACCACTGCAGCTTGTAGGGAGCCCGCTTGTGTCCGTGCCCTTGGCGTTGCTGTTAGCCTGTGGCCCTGTCCTTGGCACCTCTGTCTCTGTTGTACCCGTGGGTATAAAACTCTTCGGGTCCCGCTCACCCGTATGGCTAACTGAGTGAGCTTGCTCTCAGGGTTCACGCGTAGGATTTCTTTGGACTGTATTAGGAAAGTCCTATCCCATCGATGCGCTAGTACCCCGATTTTGGAGCGGGTTGGGGATGACACTTGAAGTCTTCACCCCCGTCGGGTAAATTACCGGAACGTGTGAAGCTACTTTTCAGCCTATGGTCCACGTAAACCGTCGTGCCCTGGCCCCTGCCCGGTGATAGCTCAAGGCCGCCGGCCGCCCTCCTCGGCAGTCCGTGCCCCTTGATACTGTCCCCTGCAACCGGGGTTCCAGCTCCTACCAGGCCCAGACCAATGTCTGCCACCTAGTACACAGGAGCTCTGCTCCGTGACCTCTCCTCACGAGGGTCACCACTCCACCTCTTCCCCCCCCTTTCACTCTCCACTGCTCAACTCCTCAAGCTCAACTGTCACTTTCCTCACTGTCCCCTTACCAACCCCCCATGTGGGCGGCCCTATTCCCTTCAGGGCCCCCAATGGTGTGTCTGGTAGGTTAATGTGTGGAGTGTTCCTAGGATTTTGATTGGCTAAGCTGTTAGCAACACCAAAGGACCAGGACCCGTAACCAAGGAGGGAGGATACTGTGCAGAAGGCAGATTGCACAATACCCTGGATGACCTGATAGGTAGGTAGATAGATAGATACTGTGACGCCCTGGCCTATCTATCTATGGTATCTATCTATCTATCTATCTATCTATCTATCTATCTATGGTATCTATGGTATCTATCTATCTATCCACACACACTGCAAATATGTACCTGCTTGTCTCCTCTCAGCTTTAGACTCCTGCAATTAAGAGACCTTTAGTCACATGACATGATGTCACAAAAGGTCCTTAAGCAGTCTTATCATCAGGATATAAATGCTGGGGCCCCTGGGAGAATAAGGGTCCCTGTGAAAATGACCAGTGTGCTTTCCCTTCTCCATAATGCCAGTCCTGTATGTCAGCCTGTTGTCTGTTCAGTTTTTTAGAGTCCTGCAATTAAGAGACCTTTGGTCACATGACTGTGAAGTCATCAAAGGTCCTTAAACAATCTTAACCATGGGAAACAAATGATGGGTTCCCTAAGAGAGTGGGGGCCCTGAGAAATTGCATAGTTTGACTCCCCGTAATGCCGTGCCTGACTGTATATAGGGCTTATATTTCAAGCATACTCCGAAAATCCTGTAAAATCATGCTAGGGCTTATTTTTGGGGTAGGTCTTTCGTTGAATCATGGTGCTCATAGAATTCCTTCCCTTTGCCAAAACTCATATCCCTCCAACTTCTGGAACTCGGGATATTGCTTCTCATACGAGGTGTGGGACGCTATATCCAGATATCCCTACTATCACTTTGTTCCATGTCTGCTGTATATACAGTATAATAACGTGTGATATCATAGGGATAAGGTTGTTAATACAACTAAATCTAAAGCAACCAGTAAATGGTTCTAGTTTAGGGTCTCTTGCACTCATTTGTGTAGATGAGACAGTACAGAAAAGGTCTCCCCACCCTCTGTGATGTTACAGTTGGACGGAAATAAAGTAAAGCCAGGGGTCTGGGGCAGCTAAACCTCCGTCCTCCAATATCCAACTTAATTCTTGGTATTTATTTTATTTTTTCCCCTGGTAGTTCGATATGCAAAATTAAATTTATAGTTAAAAAACCGCGCCATACTCACCATCCCCCGGTGAATCTCCGCCACTGCACCCAGTGTCCAGTATTGGCTCCAACACTAACAATGGCCAATAAGTGAGCTAAGCGGCTCTGAGTGGGGCACCTTGTCTACACTGCCAGAGCCGCGGAGCCTGGCAATTGGCTGTCGTGCTCTCAATGTTACGTTAGTGCCATAGCCAATGCCAGACCCTGGGAGCGTGGGGTTTTTTTTTCATGCCAAACTGCACCAGGGAACCAAGATTTTTTTTGGAAGGGGACAAGCTGTTAAGGTCTTCATAATCTATACTTTTCTCACTGATTTGTATTCCTAGATATAAAAATGTTAAAACTATCCACTAGTTCCCGGCCTGTTCATCTAGGTGACGGTGTTTATGTCCTATGGTTATAAGACAGGATTTATTCCAATTAATTGTGAGGCCTGATGACGTGCCCAAATTATTAATAATGCACATGGCTTCCTCTCTCAACAAATAAGACCAATTCATTATGAAGAACAGATTTTTATGTGCAGTGCAGTTTTTTTTGCAGGGTCCCCTATTGAGACCTATGGACATTACAGGACCCACGAATTACAGGTGCCAGTGGCTCAATTGCATTTGCAAATAGTAGTGGGGGAAAGGGGCCCACCCATGCCAAGTGCCTCTATGGAGAGGGATCCTACCTTATAAATAGTAAATACCAATGGTCCCCACCCCACCCCCCACAATTAAATCAGTAGAGATATACAGTAACTTAGAAAAAAGTATAGCATCTTAATTGCGCTCTGAGTAGACAACCCTCTTATGGATTACTATTACAATGTAAATATATAAGGTGTCATGTCATCAAACATGGTGATTGCCCCGTGATGTCATCCACATCTAGTTATGGTGTAATAATATACTACCATGTTTCCCCGAAAATAAGACAGTGTCTTATATTAATTTTTGCTCCCAAATATGTGCTTGGTCCTATTTTCAGGAGATGTCTTATTTTTCCATGAAGAAGAATTCATATTAATTGTTGAACAAAAAAAATGAACATTTATTATATACTGTACAGTAGTGGTCATCACAAACCAGCATAAACAAACTGTGAAATCTATCAAGAATTTCTTGTTACTGCCATTATTTCCATGTATAACATGCCCTGGTGTTCTGTTCGGCGGGCATGCTTCCAAACAAAAACTTTGCTAGGTCTTACTTTCGGGGGAGGACTTATATTTAGCAATTCAGCAAAACCTCTACTAGGTCTTATTTTCGGGGAAACAGGGTATGTACCTAATTATACTGTATAGGGTGTAATAATATACAATGTGTTTAGTTATAGGTATACCGGTTAGGTATACAGTATTATAATATACATGTAGTTTAACTTTATATGGTGCAATGATATATTATATATCTACTAGTAATTATACTGTATATGGTGTAATAATATACTATATATCTAGTATTACTGCATACGATGTAATATACAGTATATCTAGTATTACTGTATACGGTTTTATAGTATACTATATATTGTTATACTGCATATGGTGCAGTAATATATTACGGTATATACCTAGTTATACTGTATACGGTGTAATATACTATATACCTAGTTATACTGTATACAGTGTAATATACTATATATCTAGTTATACTGTATACAGTGTAATTTTATATATATATATATATATATATATATATATATATATATATATATATATTTATACTGTATGTGGTGTAGTAATATACTATCTATCTAGTATTACTGTATACAGTGTAATATACTATATACCTAGTTACACTGTATGCGGTGTAATATACTATATTTCTAGTTATACTGTACACGGTGTAATATTCTATATATCTAGTTATATTGTATATGGTGCACTAATATTACGGTATATATTATATATATATACGGTACACGGTGTAATACTATACACCTCGTTATACTGTATACAGTGTAATACTATATACCTAGTTATACTGTATATGGTGTAAGAATATACTATATCTAATATTGTATACGGTATCATAATATACTATATATCTAGTTACACTGTATATGGTGTAATATACTATATATCTAGTTATACTGTATATGGTGCAGTAATATATTACAGTATATATCCTTTATATACAGTGCAATGTACTATATACCTCGTTATACTATCTATATACAGTGTAATAATATACTATATACCTAGTTATATTATATACGGTGTAATATACTATATACCTAGTTATACTGTATATGGTGTAATAATATACTATATACCTAGTTATATTGTATACGGTGTAATATACTATATACCTAGTTATACTGTATACGGTGTAAGAATATACTACATCTAATATTACTTTATACAATGTAATAATATACTATATATCTAGTTATACTGTATATGGTGTAATATACTATATCTAGTTATACTGTATATGGTGCAGTAATATATTACAGTATATATCCTATATATACAGTGTAATGTACTATATACCTCGTTATACTATATACAGTGTAATAATATACTATATACCTAGTTATACTGTATATAGTGTAATAATATATATACCTAGTTATATTGCATACGGTGTCATATCCTATATACCTAGTTATATTGTATACGGTGTAATATACCTAGTTATACTGTATATGGTGTAATAATATGCTATATACCTAGTTATATTGTATACGGTGTCATATACTATGTACCTAGTTATACTGTATACGGAGTAATTATATACTATATACCTAGTTATACTGTATACAGTGTAATAATATACTATATACCTAGTTATATTGTATACGGTGTAATATACTATATACCTAGTTATACTGTATACGAAGTAATAATATACTATATACCTAGCTATACTGTATACAGTGTAATAATATACTATATACCTAGCTATACTGTATACAGTGTAATAATATACTATATACCTAGCTATACTGTATACAGTGTAATATACCTAGTTATACTGTATACGGAGTAATAATATACTATATACCTAGCTATACTGTATACAGAAAAATAATATACTATATACCTAGCTATACTGTATACAGAAAAATAATATACTATATACCTAGCTATACTGTATACAGTGTAATAATATACTATATACCTAGTTATATTGTATACGGTGTAATATACCTAGTTATACTGTATACGGAGTAATAATATACTATATACCTAGCTATACTGTATACAGTGTAATAATATACTATATACCTAGTTATATTGTATACGGTGTAATATACCTAGTTATACTGTATACGGAGTAATAATATACTATATACCTAGCTATACTGTATACAGTATAATAATATACTATATACCTAGCTATACTGTATACAGTGTAATAATATACTATATACCTAGCTATACTGTATACAGTATAATAATATACTATATACCTAGTTATACTGTATACGGAGTAATAATATACTATATACCTAGCTATACTGTATACAGTGTAATAATATACTATATACCTAGTTATATTGTATACGGTGTAATATACCTAGTTATACTGTATACGGAGTAATAATATACTATATACCTAGCTATACTGTATACAGTGTAATAATATACTATATACCTAGCTATACTGTATACAGTATAATAATATACTATATACCTAGTTATACTGTATACGGAGTAATAATATACTATATACCTAGCTATACTGTATACAGTGTAATAATATACTATATACCTAGCTATACTGTATACAGTATAATAATATACTATATACCTAGTTATACTGTATACGGAGTAATAATATACTATATACCTAGCTATACTGTATACAGTGTAATAATATACTATATACCTAGTTATATTGTATACGGTGTAATATACTTGGTTATACTGTATACGGAGTAATAATATACTATATACCTAGCTATACTGTATACAGTGTAATAATATACTATATACCTAGCTATACTGTATACAGTGTAATATACCTAGTTATACTGCATACGGAGTAATAATATACTATATACCTAGCTATACTGTATACAGTGTAATAATATACTATATACCTAGTTATATTGTATACGGTGTAATATACCTAGTTATACTGTATACGGAGTAATAATATACTATATACCTAGCTATACTGTATACAGTGTAATAATATACTACATACCTAGTTATATTGTATTCAGTGTAATAATATACTATGCAGTATACATTATTATATACTCACCGCCCCATTGGGGGATGTGGGATCCCTCACATAGTGCCCGGGTTCGGTCCTGGGTGCGGCTGGCTCCCATGTCTTCACTGGCACATTCGGACCTGGTTTGGACTTTATGCAGCCCATGCTGGTGGCACTGCTGATGGGCAGAGGTAATATGGGTGCAGGGAGGGGGTGACAGCTCCAGAGATGTCCTGACTTTTCTCCAGGTCACTAGTGGCTCATCCTCATGTTTCCCAGATAGTAAGCAGCGTTTCCTAGAAGGGATGGAGGTGACATTACTGGACGGCGCAGGTTACGTGACAACTTCTCCGGCCGGCTGAATGCTGAATGCTACAAGTCACTTCACTTTTCAAGAGCTAAATTTACATAATATGAGCTTCCTTCTAAAAATGCAGAACTGGCGGTTTAGAGACAAACCCCAGAGAGCAGAAGAAACCAAAAGAAAGATAGCCCTTAAAGGGCCACATCCGAGCGTCATGTGAAATGTTCAGCAGTTCTATGTCACTACTTACCAGTTATATATCTGATCCTCAGAAAGCTGGGTGATTACAGCAATGTCAGCCAATACAGCTACCAAAGGGAATGTCACCCAGCTTACTCAGGGTTCTCAGCAGTCATGGCTACCAATACAGCTACCACAGAAAGTGGCAACCAACTTATTCATGACCCTGAACATCCATGGATACCATTACAGCAACCACAGGGAGGGTCACCCAGCTTATCCAGGGTCCTGAACAGAAATAACTACTAATAAAACTATCATGAAGCAGGTCATAAGCATAAAGCCATCATACAGTCACCCAGCTTATCCACAGCCCTGAACAGCGATGGTCACCAATGGAGCTTTCATAGACAGCGTCACCCAGGATCCTCAATGGCAAACCCAACAAGTCAGGCAGCGAGACAGTACCACGATACAAATAGGCATACTCTAGGAAGCTTCACCTGTGGGAGCCATAATGGCCACCATATTGCTTGTCACCGAGCTTCACGGACACAGATATGAGATATAACGAGCTCTGGATCTAAAATCTTTTTTCCACCATAGAATGGAAATGTTCCATAAATAGTGTGGACGAAACTGGTTTACCCCACATATGACCTAATGTCATCGGCTGAAATTGAAGCGCCACGCCTCAGTGATGTTAGCTTAAAGTCAACAAACCTTTTATTGTCTTCTGCTTTTACCTGGTTTTCTGTCTGTCTTTACCCTATGCAGAGCAAAATATCATACATTGATTGTGGAAACCATCAGCAAGCTGCTGCTACAGATCTTATATACTTCTATGTTTTGTTTGGTGTTTTTTTGTGTATCATGGTTTCCTGGAGGTTTAGGGTGGTACCACACATGAAGGCTGGCAGCTTTTGTCAAAACACAAGTGGGGAGAATTGCTGCATGATCTTATTTTAGAATTGGCCCGCGAGAGGACGGACAGAATGTCACCGTGTCACTGTCATGCTTGCCGGGTGTAGCATGCATGGCGGGGTGCGTTCAGAACTCCATGCGTCTGAAGCACAACAAAAAAACACACAAAAGGGGGGGCACAAAAACAACGGGAGGCTCTGGAACTACTGAGAGGGGTAGGTGGGCACCTCCTACCCTCACCTACAATTGTCCCTTCTCTCCACACCAGACCCTATACAGTCTCTGCAACTGTCACAAAACAGGAACCTGGGACCCTCGGAAGATCTTATAGTAAGGTGGGGTTCACTAGACCTCACCACTGCACTAACAACACACCAGGGGAATAAAGCCAAACAGGGGGGAAATAAAAAACAAAAGGACATAGCATGAGCAGAGGAAATTGACTAGCAGAACCTTCCTCAAAGGCAGCCAGGACACAAATTACTTTGTATCTTCAGCAAGGAATGCTGGGCTACACTACTATTTAAAGCTGAAGGGCGTGACTACTTAGTAAGTGCAGCTGCAGCCGATAACTCAGTAAAGAACTGCTATGGAAAAGCTGCAATAGAAAACTGACACTTAGGCTACTTTCACATTTCCGTAGTTTCAAATCCGCCAGGCCCGTCGTTGCGACAGAACAACGGATGCGTAGTTTTTTTTAGCTGGCCACGGATGCAACGGATGAGTTATTTCACAGTATTCCATTCACAGGAATCCTGTGAAATAACTGATCCGTTGCGTCCGTTACATCCATTGTGCGTCTGTTTTACGATGGATTTGTCGTGATTTGTTTTTTTTTTTGGGACAGCCCAATGGGAGTGCCAGATATTTTGGAGACCTATTACTGTGTTTTCACAGGCCATCTGTGACAGTTTGGAGAGAAAAGGGCAGAATGAATGGTGTTATAGCTAAAATTGGGTGGGCATTATTCGTATCAAGCCACTCTGGAGCCTTGCAATGGGATTGTGTACATACTGGGCATGCTCAGTATAAAAATGACGGAATCCAGCACTGGATTCCGTTGTGCGACGTATTATGGAGGAATCCTGCACCATAGACAACAATGATACCTCTTGACATATTGAGACTGAATCCTGCGCACTGCGTCCTTTCGACGCTCCGAAAAACGTTACATTGACTGTTGCTTCCGCCCGACGGTCAGTCATTCCACGACTAATCCGTCGTGCGACAGATGCAACGCAAGGCCATCAGTCGCAATCCGTCATTAATACAAGTCTATGGGAAAAAACGGAATTATGCAAATAATTTTACAGGATTCATTTTTTTCTCAAAGAGATGGATTGTGACTGAGGGAAAATGATGGAAATGTGAAAGTAGCCTTAAACCAATTCAGTGCCAAGAGAAGTGAAACCCATTTAAATGAAGAGAGCCAGATGACAGGATCCAGTCCAAGGCTGTCACTGGCCTCAACATGCAGGGAGACGATCGTGACAGTACCTCCCCCTTAATGAGAGGCCTCTGGACTCTCAAGATTGATACTGCCATTTTAATGTGAACAGGTCCTTCCAGTTACCAGTAGGGGGCACTACACACTTCCAGAGCAGGGACTTGTGGACTATGTCATGGGGGTAATTCCAACCGTACGGCCATAGGATTGAGAATGTTAAGAACCCTAAAGGGACCACTCAACTTTGAGCCTAGAGCCCCAGACACATACTTCCAACTGGTGTTCTTGGTGGACACCATACAAGGTCATTTTTTTCTCAGGTCTGGACCTGGACATTTATTCACACGCATGCACCGGGTCGTAGAGGAAGAACTCTTGACAGAGCCAACAATGGAGGAGTCTACCCGCCCATTAAACAACTTACACTCCGGAACCGCACACTTAGAGGGACCAACTACCCTCCCCCGATCACCTCTATAGGAGCCGCACTGAGGCCTACTCTTCCCCTGAGGTGGGGGTAGCGTACCCTTACTTTTATTTGACACGTTAGAAGTCACTACTGGCGGGAAGGGTGGTGGGTGTTTAATAAATACTGCAGCAATGGTAGCACCCAGGCACATAAGGCCCTGCTACACGCTACGATTTATCTGACAATCTCAGTAGCGATGTGACATGCCCAGATCGTAGCTACGATTTGCCGAGATCGCAGATAGGTCGTTTAGTAGCGGTCACACGTATACATCTCACAAATGACGCAACATCGTTCAGCGATATATTGTTTGACCAAGGCGGTCGTGTGGATGTTGTTCGTCGTTGGCAGGGTGTCAAACGTAGCAATATGTCTGCTGCGTTCCAAACGACAAACAATATTTTTAAACTGAACGACGTGTCAACGATTTTTAACCTATTTGCGATCGTTCGGAGTCGCACGTAGGTGTCACACGCAACGACGTCGCTAACAATGACGGAAGTGCGTCACGAAAACCATGACCCCGACGACATATTGCCAGATAAATCGTAGTATGTAACGGGGCCTTTAGTCTCACAAAAACTGCCCCAACTGACCACTTCACCTGACTGCCCGTCTATCACAGGGTTATGCCTCTTCAACTAAGGAAGTCCCAGCACGATAGAAGTGGGCAAACATTCCAGGACATAACAGGATAAACATTCCTTTTGAACTGAGCCCACCCGCAGGTTGATATTAGGCACCGTATGTGTGAACTCTGGCTGAGAGGGGATGAGTCAATAGCCTGGATGGGAATGGATCTTGTCAGTGCACAACACGTTAGACCCCGAGTCTGCATAAAGCAAGAATCCACCAAATTGGCACCGACTCCGCTGTCCACCAACAAAGAGATTGTCTCAGTTTTTCCACCAATAATCCCCTCTGCTGTGATGGTAAATTGGGACGTGAAGATGGAGATGTATACGGCCTGGTCGTTTCTCTCCACCCGACCAGGCGGAAGCGGCTTATTGCCAGATGGACTTGGCTTAGGTCTTATAGAACAGGCCCCGATGTAATGACTCTTGTCCCCACAGTAAAAGAAAAACCCAGACCCATGACAAACCGCAAGTGACCCCGACTGATGGCAGGGTCCCCTCAACTGCATGGGCTCGTCAGCTTACACCAGTGGGAGATGTTCCCTGGGAAAGATGACGGGGGACATAGTGTTAAGGCCGCTTTACACGCTACGACATCGCTAGCAATTGCTAGCGATGTCGAACGGATAGCACCCGCCCCCGTCGTTGTAACGATATGTGGTGATCGCTGCCGTAGGGAATATTATCGCTACAGCAGCGTCACACGCACATACCTGTGCAGCGACGTCGCTGTGGCCGGCGAACAGCCTCCTTTCTAAGGGGGCGGTTCGTTCAGCGTCACAGCGACGTCACAGCAGCGTCACTGAACCGCCGCCCAATAGAAAAGGAGGGGAGGAGATGAGCAGCCGGAACATGCCGCCCACATCCTTCCTCCTTTTCCGGCGGACGCAGGTAAGGAGATGTTTGTCGTTCCAGCAGCATCACACATAGCGATGTGTGCTGCCGCAGGAACGACAAACATCATCGTTACTGCAGCAGCAATGATAATTGGGAAGGGACCACCATGTCACTGATAAGCGATTTTGAACGTTTTTGCGACGATTCAAAATCGCTCATAGGTGTCACACGCAACGACATCGCTAAAGCGGCCGAATGTGCGTCACAAATTCTGTGACCCCCAACGAGATCGCTTTAGCGATGTCGTAGCGTGTAATGCCACCTTTAGAGGGTCTCTCCCTGAGACAACGATCTACTCGTATAACGAGGTCCATGGCGGCCTCCAACGACTGCGGGGTGGAGTACTACACCAGAAAGTACCTCAGCCTGAGAACCCTTCACAGAAATGTCTTCTTAGCGCTGGGTCATTCCACTGGGTGTCAGTGGCCCACCTCCGGAACTCTGAGCAATAGTCCTCTACTGGCTGCGCCCCCTGCTGGAGCTTTCAGTTTAGATTCCGCAAGCGTGATGCCGTCAGGGCCTCCATACACTATGACCAGAGCCGCGAAAAATGAATCTACTGACCACAATGCCTGCGAGTCGGTCGGCAGAGAAAAGGCCCAGGACTGGGGATCTCCCCGCAACAGAGAGACTACTATCCCCACCCACTGCTCCTCACTCCCGGAACTTCGAGGGCGGAGACTGAAGTACAATTTACAGTCTTCCCTCAAGGTGGTAAATATAACTCCCATCAGCAACCTTATCTAGGAGAACTATCTTGGGTTGTTTGAGCCTGGGCATGCAGTGAGACCAGAAATCCAGCAATTTGCTGCAGTTGCTGCACAACCGGGGAGCGTGTCTGGATCAGTTGTGCGAACGCAGCCGCCTGAGCCATAGTGACACATGGAAAAAATGTAAAGGGCTGAAGATAATGTCACGCTTGCCGAGTTAAGCAAGCGTGGCACCAGGAACACAAAAACAATGGGAGGCCCTGGAACTAGTAAGAGGGGTAGGTGGGCACCTCCTAACCTCACCTGCAAAGGTCCCTCACCTGCAAATCTCTCCTCACCAGACCCTATACA